>NC_038256.2:5219648-5222380 GCF_000004515.6 Glycine max | reverse complement strand
AGTAAAGGTACTGCGTACGGGGCTTCATAGCGTCTTGCACGTAAAATACTTGTCTAGCTTGTTCTGCCATGATGAAAGGGTCATTGTGGTAACCAAGTTTCTTTAGATCTACCAGCGTAAATCCTATATTATCGGTGCGCACACCAGTGTTGCTGTCAACCCATTTACATTTGAAAACACATATTGTAAATTTGACATAATTAAGCTCCCAAATTTCATCAATGAACCCAAAGTAAGGGATGGAAGCTACATAGGGATTGGCGTCATTGACACTTGCAAAGTGTTGAGATTCAGCCCTTAGGGTGACCCCGCTGTTCTGCATTGTACTTTTGTCATCTTGTGCTTTTGTGTAAAATGAATACCTGCTTATGTCGTATCCTTGCCAGGTTATAACATTTCTTTTAGGCCCATCTGCTAGCTTTTTTAACGTTTCTGAAGCATTCTCATCTGCAAAGATTGTATCTTTAAACCAATCACAGAAAGTCTTGTTATGCTTTTTCAACACCTAATTCTTTAACATTTTCGGATTATTCTGTTTGACTAAAGCTTCATGCTTAACTATGTATGGAAAAACTTCATTACTGTTGTTCAAGACATACAAGTGAGCTTGTAACAAATCTTCTACACTTGGAGTGATCACCTGCAGTCCTCTTGAACCCTTACCACCGACTCTGTCATCATGTCGAGACTCAGGAAACCCACCAGGTTTAGCCTTCTCTAAGTATTCTGAACAAAATTCAATGGCTTCTTTTGCAATGTACCTCTCATCAATAGATGCTTCTGGACGATATAGATTCTTTGTATACCCTTTTAAAATCTTCATGTATCGCTCAACCGGGTACATCCACCGTAGATAAACAGGACCACACTGGCTAGTCCAAGTTTAAGATTTCTTGGCTCATTTCTGAAATCCGGATACAAACCATCAATCTTCTTCCACTGGGAGCAATCAGCCGGATGACAGACCATTCCATCATTAATCCTTCCATTTGCATGCCATGTTAGGTCTTTTGCGTCGTCCTCGTTAGCAAAAAGACGCTTAAACCTTGGATTGATTGGAAGATACCACAAAACCTTTGCTGGCGGGCCCCTCTGTGACTTTTCATCATAATTGCTTTCCTCGTCATCCTTCACTTTGTACCGTGAAGTCCCACACACAGGGCATTTGGACATTTCTTGGAATTCATGCCTGTAGAGTATGCAATCATTGGGGCAAGCATGAATCTTCTGATACTCCATACCCATGGGACACAGTATCTTCTTCGCCTTATAGTAACTTTTAGGCAGTGTGTTGTCCTCTGGAAGCAGATTGTGCACTACCTCAAGTAGTGAGGTGAAACTTTTGTCACTCCACCCATACCTGGCCTTCACATTAACCAGACTTAACACCGCAGACAACAGGGTTAAGGAATTCTTGCACCCCGTATACAAAGGCTTCTTTGAATCACTCTGCAATCCTTCATACACAAGGGCGTGTGCTTCTTGAAAACACTCTTGTCCAAGGTCACGAATCATGTCCTCCAAGCGATCTCCCATTTCTACATCAAACGGTTCAGATTGGGACCCACTCTGCATGTCAGTCACTTCACCATGCCATATCCACGTCGTGTAATTCTTCTTCATCCCATCACACAATAGATGGTCCCGTATGTCGTCAAGTAGTTGTCGTCTTCCATTCAAACAGTTGATGCAAGGACAATAATATTTTCCTTATTCATTTGGTCGACCTCTTTCTAAAGCAAATTGCAAAAACTGCTCGACGCCATCCTCATATTCTAGGCTCATGCGACTTTGATTGATCCAACTTCGATCCATCTAAGCAAATCCATGCATGCAAATCTCACATTTTTATTTATAGGTGTGGCCTTATCCCATTTAGGAAGACTGTCTTTTATGTTAGCCTCAAACATCATGGTTAGCATTATTTTGAACAATTTGAGTAAATTTCGGCAGCATTTCGCATTGGTCTCCAAGTACACGACATGACATCGGTGAAACGAATTTCACGATAATCAAGTATGCACTCAGAGAACAACTTGAAATGCATTCAACCGAAATTTCATCAAATTAATCAAAATAATAATAACCTGGCCGAATGAGTCTATCATAAAAATACCAGTCTCCGCAAACTGTCCAAACGGACAATTCAAGACTAAATACAATGACTAATGCAAACTGTACGCAAGAGTCATTGCATTTAGTATCAAACGGGAATCTAAGGTTCACTCACCATGAACAAAATTTGTTTATATAGCAAATTACACTGATCACATACAAGAACATACAAAAGGTAAAATTCAATTATAGACAAATATAGACATCAACAGTTGTTTATGTAACTAATTTCAAATGTTGGGTTTCAAGGGTGCTTATGCTTTATTATTGTAGTTGGGCATACGTGTGTGTGTGTATCATGAGGGTCTGTGGCATCCAAAGGCAATTCCTTTGTGAGCTCTAATATTGAGACAAGTGTGGAGAATAGGCAGAAAATTGTTGAGTGTAGAGACTAGTGGGTGTGTGTTTCTGTGTGTGTGTGTCTGTGTGTGTTTCTGTGTGTGTGTGTGGGGGGGAGGGGGTGTGTGTCTGTGTGTGTGTGTGTGTTTCAGTGTGTGTATGTGTTTTTGTGTGTGTGTGTGTGTGGCTGTGTATGTGTGTGTGTGTGTGTGTGTGTGTGTGTGTTTCTGTGTGTGTGTGTGTGTGTGTGTGTGTGTGTGTTTCTGTGTGTGTGTGGC
>NC_038256.2:5011731-5219548 GCF_000004515.6 Glycine max | reverse complement strand
AAAAGTACATTCCCTCATATGACTAATTGCTCAAAAGTTTTATGCACGCATCAACGCCAATGCTCCCAATTTTCTTTAGCGACCTGCATACACATATGAAAGCGTGAGCAACTATATGTTGAATAAGTTGCAAGTGATAGAAAACACTGACTTCACCATACCTGCACAATGATCTGTAGGTTGCGCCTAAGATTGTCCAGCAGGAATTCTTTCATGCATTCGAGTGCCCATTCTTTTGTCAGGGTACCTAAAAACTTTTCGAGTGTGCTTGCGTGTGACATAATGCTTAAGAAGCACAAAAGCTCGCAGAATGTTAAAAGGGTCCAGAACTGGTGGACGATATTAACAAGCAGGAATCTGAAACAGAACACAACCAGCTCACTTCCCAAGAAAATATGAAAAGGAAGAAGCTGCAACAAGATCCATTAGGCAGAAAATGAACTTTAATGCCAAAAAAGTAATTCAATACAGTAGAAGATGTAGTGCTGTAGGTGAAAAGAAAGGGACCACACTTGCTGCCAGTAAACCCAAATTGAAGAATATTGGATATTAACCAAACCAAGCTCTGGGAGCTTGTTTAAGGCCATACAGGGCTCTTTTTAACTTGCAGACCAGAGATCTGTCTGAGGATTCAAATCCTGGTGGCTGAACCATGTACACTTCTTCTTCTAGGAAACCATTTAGAAAAGCATTATGAAATCTGCTTATTTAGTACTGTGGGAGGAATTATCGGAACAGCAGCAGGATGGAGCATTAGAGGTGAGGCCAAGGGTGACATCCAGGAGTAGCATATCAGACTGTGGATGAGGCTTTAGAGGACCTATGGCAGCTTAAAATCCCTTTAAAACAATCGGGTCTGAAAATCAATTTTGCTAAGAGTAGATTTGGAGCTTTCGGGATTTCTGATCAATGGAAGCATGATGCAGCAAAGTACTTGAACTACAGCTGCTTAACTTTTCCTTTTGTGTATCTTGGCATACCTATAGGGGCTAATCCGAGGCGACGACAGATGTGGAATACCATTATCCATAAATGCGAGAGGAAATTGGCAAAATGGAAACAACGTCACATATCATTGGGGGGGGGGGGGGAGAGTGACACTCATACAGGCTGTGCTAACATCAATTTCAATTTACCTTTTTTCTTTTTTCAGGGTGCCAAAATCAGTAGCGGATAAATTTTTAAAGCTGCAACGAAGTATTTTATGGGGAGGAGGACTAGATCACAAAAGGATTGCATGGATTAAATGGAAATCGGTATGTTTACCAAAAGAAAAGGGTGGCTTGGGCATCAAGGATATTGAAACATTCAACCTCGCACTACTTGGAAAATGGAAGTGGCAATTAATGCAAGAAAATGGTGAGCTGTGGACCAGAGTTTTGAATTCCAAATATGGTGGATGGAGGAACCTTAAAGAAACAGGAAATTCAGCAAAACAATCTGTTTGGTGGAGGGATCTAAAACAAGCTTTCAATCAATCTCAAAAGGGACTGGTTATTCAAAATAACATGAGGTGGAAGGTGGGGGATGGAGAGAAAGTTAGATTCTGGACAGATAAGTGGATTAATCAACAGGAGTCGCTAGCAGAAAGGTACCCCAGGCTGTTTATTATATCCTCACAGCAGAATCACACCATTAGGAAGATGGGAACTCAAAATGACACGGCTGGGAATGGAATTTTTCATGGAGAAGACTGCTTTTTGACAATGAAATTGATACTGCCATCAGTTTCCTTAGGGAGGTAGAAGGACAAAGCATACAACAACAACAAATTGATTAGGGTAGCAGTGCAGGGTTATTGTATTCTATTTAGATTGGCAGCTGATTCGTAGGACCTATGGTTCTACTAGTCTGCTAGTTTCTACCTTGTATATTTAGTACCTTTGGTACTCACAATTATTAATACAAATTATAATTTTACTGATAAAAAAAAAGATAATACAAGATAGAGAGAAGGGCAGTGGCAGTCACAACATATATATAGAGAAGGCATGACCATATCAGTCCAATGAAAGAAAGGTCATGTAGACAGGCATAGCATAAGTTACAAATATACTAGTAATGCATACAACAACAATTTCAAATTAGTTTTCGAATCAAACATATAAATACTTGAGTTCGAGGCTTCAAAGATATAATCAAAGCGCTTCCACAGCAACGCCAATTAGCAGTAGTAAATGATAACCCTAAAAAAAACCATACATAAATTAGCCACAGTGTATTTAAAGCCTTTTATCAATAATATGAGGGCTGTCCAGTATTCAAATAGAGAAGAACCATAATGATAATGGGTTTAGCTTTTTCCGTGAGTAATGGAGAAGGAAAACTTGTTTACAATAGTACTAGTAGTTGTTTCATTTGCACACTACACAATTCACATGACTTTCAACACAAGCTGACTATTCAAGCCATGATGACCATAGGAAGAACCACTTAAGAAAAATTCTTCGAAAACAAACAAACAAACCCCATCAAAGGAAAACAAACAAATAAACCCTAACAAACAAACCAGTTAAGAGTGTTGGTAGTAGCTTTACATGGATCAGGCCCAATGGTAGTGTGAAGAGTAGGCTTGATAGAAATCTAGAGCAAAGTGGTTAAAAGAAGGGGACTGCAACTCAACATATTATGTTTGAAATGCTTCCTTGTCCAGGTTTTTTTTTCAGCTTGCTTATATAGCTCATGCTTCCATTTATATTATGTTTTCTATTGGTCTTTCCTTTTTAACCTTTTGATTTCATTTAAGTTCGAGAATGTGTTCTACTTTTAAAACGTTTGATATGTTAAAAAAATAGTTTACTTATGTTACTTTTGCCACAATGCCATATAGCTTAATTCCATGGTGGATTTTTGGGTTGCCACTATTCACCATTGATAACATTGATACTAAGTACAAAAAAAAAATTAAAAAGTAAATATAGTGGGGAGGCAGAGATATAAAGGTTGCCAACCTGACTGTCTGATCTGTGTGTATTCCAACAAGTAGAAAATCTCCAAGATCCCTAGAAAGCCTCAAGATCTATATAACATAAAGGTCAGTTAATACAATATCAAGCCACACATCCATTTAAACAATCTAAATGGTAGTAGCAGCATAGAAGTAAATTATTGCAAGAGCCTAGTATAATTTATCATGTCTCACCCTCCCAGAATAACCCTCATCTTTTTTTTTGAAGGGCCTCAAATAATATAAATATATATATATATATATATATATATATATATATATATATATATATATATATATATATATATATATATATATATAAAAATGAACACAACAGCACCAGAGGTACTGCTGGTGGTTGGTACATATGTGAAACACACAAATAAAAACAAGCCCACCAAAACAAAACTGAGAAATGTTTCTCTAATAACCCAAGATTTATTTTCTATAGCCAGATATAACAGGCAAATGGCAATAGATTATTGAATAAAAACATCACCAAAAAAAGGGATATTAGTTATCTTATGTTTGTCTCTCACTACCCTCCACTCAATTTTGTGAATAAGAACATCACCAAACTGGACAGAGTGTGTGTTTCTGATGGCTGGTTGTCCAAATGGCCTGACAGCTCCCAATTTAACCTTGAGAGGAATTACTCTGACCACTGTCCTATTGTCATGCACTCTAAATGCATTGATTGGGGCCCTAAACCTTTTAAGGTTTATGATGGATGGCTAATGCACAAGCAATTTCAGAAGGTAGTGAGGGATTGTTGGTTAGATTATCAGCCAATGGGGTGGGGTGGTTATGCTTTAAAATGAAAGCTTCAGCATCTTAAACAGAGGCTGAAAATCTGAAGTAAAGACAACATAGGAGACCTGTGCAGCAAAGTCAAACAGCTTCAACAGAAACTAAATGACTTGGAGAATTCTATGCCAGTTCAACCTTCTGAACAACAAGTGAAGGACCTCAAGAAAACCCAAGCTGACCTTTGGGAAAAAGCTACTATGCAGGAGTCTATTGTGAGGCAGAAATCAAGATGCAGATGGATCAAAGATGCAGATGCATTATATATTTTTCTAAACTTTAAAGTATTGAAATTTCTAAAAGTCCAAAACTGTATCTAGATTCTAGATCATCTTATGAATGATGAGATGTTTGCATTTGTTTTTGTAAGCTCAAGTGTAGATTATGAAGATAAGCTAAAAAAAAATACGCAAACACATAAGCAGTTCACTTCAGGATATGTTATTGTAAAACAGTTACAAGGATAATAACTAAATGCAATACAAGAATATGAGAACTGACGAACCCAGTTACTTTGAATAGGTAACTGTTTTTAATATCAATAGTTACCTATTTTTATAGTCCAAAACAGTTATCAACAGTTACCTATTTTAATCCCACATAGTAAAATAACTAAATGCAATAACCTATTTTAATATCAACAATTACCTATTTAAAACAGATACAAGCATAATTTGCAATAACATGATATGAGAACTTTTAGAAACTGTCAATACGAGGCAAGTGAATAGTTTATAAACAGTCTGCAAGCATTGAACAATTAAGCGAATAAAATAGAAAAGAGAGCAAGCAACCCAGTTCCTTAAATCCAGTTGGGTAAAAACATTATCTATACTTAAGCATTACTTGCTCAAGAAACAAGAAATATGTTAAAACAACAATAGTGAAGCCCCCTCTGTTGGACAGTAAAATGTTAAAGCAATTGCAGACAATTTCAACAACCCAGTGGATCCATCTACAGAAATCATGGTTGATTCTCTATTATAGTGCAAACAGAATAACACCTTACTAAAAATCATGCAACATTACTTATTACTACCCAGAAAAAATAAAATAGGTCAAATGAAGTATAGAAGTTAGTGTTACCTTGATCAAGAGAACCCAGCAACACACGCACGTCAGCGGAGCCTGTACAATTGCAAACAAAAACCTTTTCTTTATTATCCGATGCCACTCCCAATTCGGGTCAAACCACTAACAACGAAACTTAGCATACACGAATTTGACCTAGGTACCTCGTGGAGAAAGCTTTGACCTTTGAGCACTGACAACTGTTTCAGCACCCTAGTAGCAACAATGTATCTAGGGTTTTCTTCGAGCCAGGACAATGTGGGTTCTGTGGGGTTCGAGCGACGACAATATGGGTTTTCCGGCAGCGTAGGGGGTTCTGTGGGTTCGACCAACGACAATGTGGGTGTCGACGGAGCGGTTTCTGGTAGATTTCAGGCGGGAGGAGAAAGAGAACAGCGATTTCAAGCAGGAGGATGACAAAGAGAAGAGGTAGGGCAAGGTTTTCGAGCGCGCGCGGCTTCTGGAATCTCTATTTTTTTAACTTATAAACACAACAACATCGGTTTTTTATGGATAATCGATGTTAACTGAATGTAGTTAACATCGGTTTTGTAAAAACCGATGTTAACATCAAATACATTACATTGGTTTTTTAACAAACCGATATTAAAATCAACTCCTTAACATTGGCTCCCTCAAAACCGATG
Organism: Glycine max; assembly: GCF_000004515.6. Taxonomy (NCBI): domain Eukaryota; kingdom Viridiplantae; phylum Streptophyta; class Magnoliopsida; order Fabales; family Fabaceae; genus Glycine; species Glycine max. Next base: position 5,214,076 of record NC_038256.2, on the reverse strand, counting down.
TTAACTCTATGAAGTTAACATCGGTTTTGCCCAAACCGATGTTGCCATATTCATCTTAACATCATGTTAACATCGGTTTTTTAAATAACCGATGTTAACATCAATTAGTTTACATCGGTTATGCTAAAACCGATGTTAAGTAACTCTATTTAATTACAAAAATGCCACTGCGCTTTCGTTAACATCGGTTTTTGCTATAACCGATGTTAATAGGGCGATGTAGAAAGCTTTTTTTTAGTAGTGTTACTACATCCCCTTTGGTGTCAAATCATGCATTTTATTGTAAAATGACAAAGTATACTCATAGACACACTTATCTCATGCATTTTAATTATAAATTTCCATAAAAAATAAAATAAGTAAGTACTTTTAAGCATCATTCAGTACAAGAAAAATTGCGATTTCCGACGGATTTTTTCCCACGAGATAATTTTATTCAGAAAAGTATTAGTTACTGACAGAATTTTCTGACGGATTATTGTCCATAAGAAATGTTGACCTTACCGACAAAAAAATATTCCGTCGAAAAACCTTTATTACTGACGAAATATTACCCATGGATTTGGTTTTGTCAGAAGTTACCTATGGAGTTTTCGACAGAATATGTATTCGTTAGAAATGCAAATTAAACCAAAACAAAACAAAGCAACCCTAGCGCCATTTCAGTCACTCACATTTCTCATTCACACCTCACTCACTCTTCATCGTCACACTCCGTTGTCGCTGGAGGCCCCGTCGCGCCCAGCTCATTGTCGTGCCCACACCATCGTCGTGTCTAGGAGTCCTCCGTCACAACCATGTAGCCTCGTTGCTGTAGGCTTTCTCAGTTGTAGGGTCACATGTGTTCTGACGTTAGGGTCATGCTACCGCCGTTGCACACGTTGTCGTCGTCGCATAAGCTGTTGCAAAGTTGCTGTTGTGGATGTACAGATACTGGTTCGTTCCTTATTTTGTTTGATTTTTAAAAATGACCCATGTTCATAGTACTTGGTCTGATGATGTTTAATTGAAAAAACAAAAGGTCACTATGCTTTGAGTTTTGACTTTTATGAATTGAATGTTTTGTGCACACAAGATCCTCGCTTGTCTCTTTTTTGCACTGTTCTTTTGAATGGTTTACTGTGACATTTACCAACTTTGAATTCAAGTTCAGAATGATACCATGTGTGAATGCGTTCTTTAATGGGTCAACTGCTTGAATTAATGCATTGGAATAATTTCTACATGGTGAAAAGTTGGTGGTTATGTTTTGCTCTGCATAAGCTTTCTTAGTACAAAATGCATATTCTTTTTGTGATTGGTATTTGAATATAATTCATTGTATACATACCTGAATTGGAGTAGTATCTTAGTAGTTTTTTGGGTGAACATTAGAAGTAAATGTATGGATAGGTCATACACAGAGGACTTAGGTTCTGTTTTTTTTTTTGTATATGTTTTGTGTTGATGTAATTATCTCTCATTGCACAACTAGTACATGTATATGTATCATTTTTTTCTAAATACATATCAATTTGCTATAAAAAGGTTTGTTTTTAATAAGCAAAAATGAAAGCTATGCTCTAACCCAAATACACAATCCACATATTTGCTACTTTACAAAGTGAAAAATGTATTATTTTGGATAAATTTTGTGTTTTGATAAAAACAAATTCATGGTTTAGAAAAAAAACTATTAGCTCATTTATGATCCTTAAAATATGTATTAATTATTCCTTTACTAGAGAGGGGTATTCAGGGCTTTGTGCAAAATGGAAACCTCTAGTCATTAGTTTGTTGTGGTAAATGTCTATGCCTCATTTAATTTTTGTAGTAAGAGAAAGATATGGGAAGAGTTTCTTATGTCAAGATGAGGTTTCAATGGCTCTATATGGTTTATGCCTGGGACTTTAATGCAATAAAGAGGTGAAAGGAAACAAGTTGCTTTCTAGGTGGATTCCAGAGAGTTGGAAAAATTTCAAGAGTTTATTGAGGCAAATTTCCCCCTTTGGGGCACTTTTACAAACAATTTCCCGAAATGGGGTTGTTTTGTAACTATTTCCTGCATGGGGCACTCTTGGACGTAAATGCATGGAGACACAAAGCAAACCGCCAGTGGAACTGGAGAGCTTGCTGTGCCGTGATGGACTCGCCATCCCCATTGGCGATTTTGCCATGCATGGGGAACTGCCAGTCAAACTGGCGAGTTCCAAGCACAAGAGGGTAGGCTTCAGGTGGTAGGCTTTGCAGACGCGCTTTTCAGTTGGTAGGCTAAAGGCAAGTTGCAACTGCCATTGGCGAGTTAGGCCATTGGAGTTGCCACTACTAGTGGTGAGTTAGCCACAAAGGAATAGCCAATCCCTTTGGCGATTTAGGGCCTTTATATACACACCGTTTCTTCTAAATTGCTTCAGTGTGTGCTTGAAAAATTGTTTCAGTGTGTGTTTGAAAACTAATGAACTGTTCTTGAGGTTTACATTTGTCCGCCATAAGGTTCGAAATTTGCTTCTTGAGGTTTAAATTTGTCAGTCATAAGGTTTGTAATTTCCAGTCAAACAATTTGTGGCATAAAATTTTTTTAAAAGTAATTTTTTAGACCAGTTTGAATGTTAATTTTTTATTAATTTTTTTATTAAATTAGTTTTATATTTGATATGATTGTTCGTGTGTGTCTAAAATAAAAGAAATTTGCCATCATATTTATTTGAAGAAAATATTTTGAGTCCGGAAAAAATATTTTGAATATAAAATTTTTAGTATATTTTTAATTAGATTAGGTTGGTGTTGATACTTTGTTAGTGTGTTAAAAATTGATCAAGCGTGTACTTTCAAAAGTGTTTAAAACTAAAAAATTTTGTAGCATCATAGTTATTTGAAGTAAGTATTTTGAGTGTGGAAATTTATTTTAATATGAAGTTGTAGTAATTTTTTAATTAGATTAGGTTGATGTTCATGGTTTGTTGGTTTGTGTTAAAAATTTATGAGCATTCAACTTGAACGGTATTAAAATAATTTTTTTTTTGCCATTATATTTATTTGAAGTAAGTATGTTGAAGTTATTATTGTTAAGATTAATTATTTATAAATAATACTAACTTTGTTTATGGTTTATTTTGCCTTTAAAATTACTACCTTGGAATCATTTATTTTTTTAAGTGTTTACCATCATATTTATTTAAAGTTAATAATTTTTTTATAGAATAAAGTTTTCATGTCAAGTTGCGTTAAAGGGACTTTTTGTGATTACATTTTACTATTTTGAATTTATTATGATTAATTATTTAAAATATTTTTTTTGTAGGTACATCATGAATTCAGTTATAACAGTGTTGTATTTCAATGGAAGGGTATATGAAGAGAATGATGGTGTAATATTTGAAGGCAGTAAAAAAGCGATTTAGATTAAACGTGGAATTAGTTTCAATGCTTTGAAGAAAAAAATTGAAGATAAGGTAAAGTTAGAAAATAATGAAATTATTTGTGCTATCAGTTTTAGATTTTTAATGTCTGGAAAATATGTTGCGTTGCAAATTTGTGATGACGAAAATGTTGAAACCATGCTCGAAAGTTTTCAACAACAAGATCAAATGTCAGTTTTGGAATTGTTCTAAGCTTGTTAAAGAACTTAGAAAAAATCAAGAACAAACTTGTTTGCACATCGTTCGCGTGTATGATATCCACTCCACAAGGTTTGAAGTAGAGGAGACCTTCAACCCTATAACGCAACATGGTAGACAAAAGTGGGCAGTTAACTTGAATGGTCATCATTGTCAATGCGAAAGGTATTATGCGCTTCACTATCCATGTTCACGCATTATTGCAGCTTGTGGTTACATGAGCATGAACTACTACCAATATATAGATGTTGTTTACACAAATGAGCACATCTTAAAAGGTTACTCCGCACAATGGTGGCCTCTTGGGAATGAAGCAGCTATTCCTCCTTCTGATGACGCATGGACACTTATCCCTGACCCAACTATAATTTGTGCGAAAGGTCGGCCAAAATCAACAAGGATAAGGAATGAGATGGATTGGCTCGAACCATCTGAGCACCGACAACAATGTAGTAGATGTGGAGCAGAAGAGCAAACCAGGCGTCGATGTCCAATGCAATCTGACCGTGGGAGTTGTTCATTTACTTGATTTATGTATGCTACAGGAGTGACTTGTATTGGTTTAAGTTGTCTTGAATGTATTTAATTTGTGGTCTGCAATAAAATCATTAGTTAGAAACATTACTTATTTTGGTTTGTGTAGTTTAGTTATTTTTTTACCATTATTAATTTTGGAATGTAACAGTCTCTTAACGGCTTCTGTAGTTTAACCATAAGCCCAACACAGAAAACCTTAAACCCTAAACCCTAAACACTAAATACTAAACCCCAAACCTTAAATCATAAACATTAAACACTAAACACTAAACCCTAAATCATAAACCCTAAACCCTAGACCATAATTCCTAAACAATAAACCATAAATCCTAAATCCTAAACCCTAAACCCTAAACCCTAAACCGTAAATCCTAAGCATTAAACCCCAAACCCTAAACCCTAAAACCATAAACCCCAAACCCCAAACCCTAACACCTAAACCTAAACCCTAACACATAAACCATGAATCATAAATCCTAAACACTAAACCCCAAACCCTAAACCCTAAAACGGTAAACCATAAACCCTAACACCTAAACCTAAACCCTAACACACAAACCCTAAATCCTAAACACTAAACCCTAAACCCCAAACCCTAAACCCTAAACCCCAAAACATAAACACTAAACCCTAACACCTAAACCCAACCCCTAATCCTAAACCTTAACCTTTACACTAAACCCTAAACACTAACCCCTAAACCATAAACCCTAAACCTGAGTCGTAACCTATAAATTGTAAACGCTAACCCTTGAAATCTATGCAGCTTCTGATGATAAACCTTATAATTTGAGCAAATAGGTAGGTGGAAAAAGTGCAAACTAATGAATCTAATGAAATAAAATTACATTTAGAAGTTGAAATAAATTCCATGGACACACTTAATAAATGAGATACGTTAGATTAAGTGTCAAATTCAAATGTCAAACATACAACAACAAATATAAACAAAGACATCAAAATCATTCATTATGGTGTCCGTGATGATGTGAGGATGTGCCACATGATCGATCCCATCTTTGCGCTTGACGATCAGGATTTCTTTTGCCACGATGTCTCCCCGCTTCTACTTGCTCAGCCTCAGCAAAAAACTCGTGACGTAAATCAACACCTAATAAGTCACCCATATCAGGTATTGCTTTGGGTACATTCCATTGCGGAGCTAATGGGGCGTTGGGTGTTGGCATTGGGGCATCATGTTGTTGTGATGGGGTCATAGTCGACCATGAAAAATGAGGATGTGTTTTCGCAACACCACCAAACGAATGTTCGCTTGCAGACATATCAGTGTCATGACCTTCGAAAGGATACTGATACATCTGTGAAGGATACTGAGAAAATGTTGGTGGCGTGTAATACATTCCATGGCCACGCTCCTCCATTTGTTGGGAAAATTCTTCCGCTTCAACAGCCTGCCTATGTCTGCCAAAACCCCGAGTTTCAACACTTGACTGAAGCATGTGAAACTCTTGTGGTGGAAATCGACGCTCTGATGCTGGACCATGTGCCACAGGCTCAGTGATTCTCTCTTGCTCTTCAGATAAAATCGTTATCTTCTCCATATAAGGCAGGAGATCGTCAACTGTCCATGTGTTCCTCCCTTGTGGTGACACCATATACTATAATGTCTCCGCAACTTCAGCCTGCAATTATTAGGGTCAGGAAATTAATGCCGATGCTTCAAAAAATAATTTGAAGTTAAATATTCAAAAACAAATAAATACCAATGTAGCTGTGTTTGCATTCTTTGGGTCGACAAACATCTTTGTTTTTCGCCTATACCAGACCATGTAGACGGAGTGAAAAGTCAATAGCCACTCCTGTCGAGGATAAACGTCAACCCTAAACTCAGGTCGATTGTTCTATTGACTGATCATTGGGGCCAACAGTTGGAACCAATTTTCATCTTGTTTGCCTTTCAGCGTTAGGCCATGGATATTCAGTGGTTGCGAAGGACACTCGGGAATAGGTTGTTGCATTCCAAATTGTTGCAACACTCTATCGGGTTAGTGCCACTCAACAACATGGAAACAAATGAGTGACACCACCACCACGCACCATGCTACACTACCAACCAAACAAATTGGAGGCAACACTGACATAGCAGTTGCTGTGTAAGGCTCTTACAAAAACTGCATACAATAACACAATTGTTAATTTTCACTTAAACATGACATTTTATTTATTATTTAACGAATACATTATGATCTTCTTACCTCATGTTGTTTCATGATATCCAATTTGCGACGAAAAACTATCATATCATTGTTGCCAATATGTTGATTTCCACGTCGCAGCCACCTACAAAAAAAATATGAAATCATGAGTGGCGACACATTACATTATTAATTATTTTCAAATGAAATCTTATTTTTTAAACACCTAACCTGTGTCCGAGTGGTTTATTTTCTATTAGAGGAGGAGTCCTCTTTGGAGCCAAAGTCGTGCATCGTTCCCATGCCCACATTTGGATTAAGATGCACATACCTCCGGTTGATTTAATTTTGTAATCGATGGCACTGCACATCTCTCCATATAAATAAGCAAGCACGGCAGGTCCCTATGCATACATGCTGCACTATTCAAAGTCACGTAAAAATTGTAGGTACTTTAGGGAAACTTTGTTGCTGCTTTTGTCAACAAATAGGACACCCCCTATGAATCTAAGGATCCATGCATGGGTAAACCTTTGTAATTGTTCTACGTTACCGTCATGGTTATTTATTTGTGAAAAATGGTGAGCAAACCAACTTAATTTAACCACGCTGCCTTGAAGTTCACCTTCATGTGGTCTGACTCCCAATAATTCTTCACATAATTCAGCCCAATCAAGATTAGTTTGACCAATTAATGGTGCCCCATCAACACGCAGACCTAATAATATAGAGACATCTTGAAGAGTAATCGTACACTCTCTGCATCTCATGTGAAACGTATGTGTTTCGGGCCTCCATCTTTCAATCAAGGTAGTAATTAATGACGCATTTATTTTTAGGTAGCCAATCTTCATTATCCAATAAAAACCAGATTGCCGAAGTGGAGGAATAATTTCCTCTGGTAATTCTTCTTGTCTTTGATAAATGGGGACAACTCGTTTGATGTGTAATTTTCTGTCTGCTTTTCCATTCCAAACATGTTCTGAAATATGCTTAGCTTGCATCCATAAAACGTCTTCATCTATTGGACCAGACTTAATTTGTATACTTGATGAACATGACGACGAAGATGCCATTGATACTGTAAAATAAAATATAATACAAAAAATTGACAACAAAAATTTTACATTAAAAAAATTAACTACACTTACAAAAAATTAATTAAATACATACCACATAATTAAAATCTGAATAAATAACAAAATACATCAATTTGAACACCAAAATATATGATACAAATAATAAAATTTAAATATACTATCCAAATACATGCAAAACTTAAAATACTAACTAAAATACTCTACAAATAACAAAATTAAAAATTAAAATACGTACATAAATTTAAATAAATGACCAATTTTTTTCCAATTAATAAAATTTAAATTAAATAACATATATTATACAAAAAAATTAAAATAAATAAAAAAGTTACTATGGAAACAAAAATTTAAACAATGTATATATATAAAATTAATAACGTATCATATATTTCAATAAAAACTAAAAATAAGTAAACTAAATAATATTAACATTCTAACTAAACCTAAAATACCATATATATAACACAAATAATATCATACAAACCTAAAAAATCTAAACCAAATAATAATAACATAACAACTACAATTAATGTAAACATATATAAAACATAAATAATAACATACAAATTTAAAAATCTCAACAAAATCATATTAATAAATCAACTAAAACTAACGTATCGTATAACACAAATAATAATATACCAACTAAAATTTATAACATATACATATAACACAAATAATATTAATATTTCAACGTACTACTTAAAATTTAAAAGTACCACCTAAGATCAACAAACGTAGCATATACATATAAAACAAATAATACCATACTAATTTACAAAATTTAAAGAAAATAATATTATCAAATTAACTAAAATTAACCTAGCATATATATATATATATAACACAACTAATAACATACAACTTAAAAAAACCTAACCTAAATAATATTAATATATCAATTAAAGTTACCAAGTTAAGAAACACTTACCAAGAACAGAGATACCACATAGTAGGAAGAGGAAGGAAGCATTGTCCTACAAAGAGGATAAACAAACCTAACGTAAATAATTTTCATATATCAACTAAAATTAACTTAACATATATATATATATATATATATATATATATATATATAACACAACAAATATTTAAAGTTACCATTAAAAAATACTTACCAAGAAGAAAAAGCACCTAGTAGGAACAAGAAGAAGAAGAAAGCAATGTAGTGCAAGGAACGCAGCTGTGGAGTGATGAAGCATCTTTTATAACGCCAAAATTTTGTATAAAAGCAACTCGCCAGTGCAACTGGCGAGTCCTTCCCCCAAAGCAAATCGCCAAATGGGATGGCGAGTTCCTGCTGCACTGCGTCCCTGCTGCATGGGTTGACCTCCCTCCGCCCTGCTGAACCTGCACCTAGCCCTGCTGAACCTGCACCTAGCTGTTGGAACTCGCCAGTTTGACTGGCAGTTCCCCATGCATGGCAAAATCGCCAATGGGGATGCCGAGTCCATCACGGCACAGCAAACTCGCCAGTTCCACTGGCGGTTTGCTTTGTGTCTCCATCCATTTACGTCCAAAAGTGCCCCATGCAAGAAATAGTTACAAAACAACCTCATTTCGAGAAATTGTTTGTAAAAGTGCCCCCAAAGGGGGAAATTTGCCGTTTATTGAGGATATGGATTTGACAGGTATATGTGTTTGTACTAAGGAAGAGATTAATATGGTTCAGGCTTGATGATTTTGCTGAGTTAGTTGGATAGATTCTTGTTGTTAGAGGAGTTGATAGCCTTGTGGCATACATATGCCTAGTGTGTAGATAATACTGCATTGTAATAGGGATATATATATATATATATATATATATATATATATATATATATATATATATATATATATATATATATATATATATATATATATATATATATATATATATATATATATTGTGGAAGGAAGGTGATCATTTTCCTTTGGTGCTATGATATGGTGTGTGTACATTGTACCTGAGGACCAAAGTTGGTGGTTCTATTAAGTTTTTCCCTTAGCAAAAGCAAAAGCAACATCTATTTGATTGTTTTGATGTGTTGGTTGTGTTGTGTTATTACTACCGCAACTTTGTAGGCAGAAAAGTATTAGTTACAATGTGTTCCTTGTGCATGAGTTTGATTTTTCTCCGGTTTATAAACTTTTACAAACAAGGCATAGACTAGAGAAGGTAGGTATACATGTGACTTACATACTTGGAAAAGGTAATAAATTAATAACTAATATTGAGTCATTAAATTAACCCAACTAATATTCTAACTAACCTAATTTTTAATTTTATGAATTTCTAACTAACCTAATCATACCAAGTTACCAACAACTTGGCAATTTACCATAAAGCATTTTGATTTAAAAATAACCCCAGGGCCCAGCGTTAGGAAACTTTTAATTATATTTTTTTATTCACATTTTTTACTTAATTCAAATTAAAAAAAGATGGTGTTCCCTTTATAATGCAAAAGATAGTGGCTGATTTGTTTAAACTTAAAAAATAATTTTAAAATAAATGTTCTTTGATAAATATATAGGATTTATTAATAATTTTCAACTCTAGAATGATTTATATCTATTTAATATTGTAAAATATTTCATGGTGTTAATTAAGTTGATAATAATTGCTTACTTAATGACTAATTGATTGATCACCGGATTATTAGCAATGAGCTGCATGTCAATTTTATTCAATATTATTTTATAAAAAAATTATTGTGAGTTTTAGTTTTTTTATTTATCTATATTACTATATATAATTGCATTAGAATGTGATGTCTCTTGATTATAGCTAACGACCATTTGAATGAACCATTTCATTTTTTTTAATTTTTTAATCAAAATCATATATCTACGAATGACTTGCATTTAATATTGATTTGAAAGAGATATATTGACGGTTTAAGTTTAAAGCCGGACTCTATAAGTGAGTATTTGGTTTAAAACTAGATGTTTACACTAATTTGGGACTATTGGATGCATGGGTGTTTACACTGACAAATGAGTAGTTTTTGGTAAATTAGTATTTTAATTTATTATTTTATTATATGAAGTTAAGAATGTGTTCATTAATTTTTTTTTCATTTAATCAATATATTTTTCTTTTGGAATCTTTTTTTTGTTGTCAATCACTTATTAATGTAATTTCCCATGATAAACATTTTTAGATAGAAAAATTTCTAATCATTTTTCAACCTTTTTCATTCTCTCTTACTCTTAAGTTCATAGGTGAGATAGTGTCACGTGATCGCTCCCTTACTCACATGTGCGTTTCATTGTTCAGGTTAGTTGTGGTTTTTTATTTTATTTTAGTTGCTCGAAATTTTGTATTCTAAATGTGTTAGGTATATTTGAGGTTGTGGTTATGTTATTTATATTCCATGCTTTGTTCATTTAGAAAGTCAAACACCATATGTATGTGATTTTTTTCCACTTAAAACATTATTAGAATTGTTGCTACTAATAATAGAGACCATTATTATGCATGTGATTCATGAATGTTCATATTTTTTCTTAAATATACAAAACATGAACTACATTCTTTCGAATCATTGTTGGATGTACGATAGATGTTATAGTGGTAGAAGCAGTTTGAAAGAGTCTTTTGTCGAGGGTGTTGAAGAGTTTGTAAGTAAAGCTAGTCAGCAAGATTTTTATCACAATGATGGGGGATAGAGTTGTGATGGTTCAACTTTACAGAAATGGGTTCAAGCCTAATTATTGGATTTGGACTAATCATGGCGAAGAGAGGCTAGATGTTGATAATTTTGAGTGTCTTCATTTGGAGGTTCTTCCGTATTAAACTCAAAATTATCAATATCTGTGAGGCTTTTAGCTTGCACATCCAATTGGAATGTTCCAGACCAGTGCTTAGACTTTATTGCGAAAATGCTTCTAGATGTAACACCTATAAAAGAGCTTTTGCCAAAAAAAAATTATGATGCCAAGATGTTAATATCAAAGTTGGGATTGGAGGCTAAAAGGATTGATTGTTGTGTGGATGACTGCATGTTATATTATAACAATGATGGAGCATTAACTGAATACAAATTTGGTAACAAGCCCAGGTATCGTGTCAAGACTGCTGGGATAAGTAATAAAAAACCAGTTCCAATTGAGACAATGTTCTATTTGCCTATAATACCAATGTTGCAAAAAATGTTTGCATCAATGATAATTGCAAGCCAAATGACATGGAACTATGAGAATAGAAGATCTTTGGGCATGTTACATCATCCCTCTGATGGTGAAGCCTGGAAGCACTTTGATCAAGTACATCCAGATTTTGCTATCGATATGCGGAATATGCGACTTGGTTTATGCACAGATGGATTTAACCCATATATTCAAGCATCATATTCATCATATTCTTGTTGGTCAATCATTGTTACCCCATATAATCTTCCTCTAGAAATGAGTATGACTAAGCCTTATATGTTTTTGAGTTGTGTCGTACTAAGGCCATTTAATCCAATAGTTGGTATTAATGTTTATTTACAACCTTTGATTGATGATCTGAAGAAGTTGTAGAATGGTGTTCTCACTTATGATGTTTCAAGAAAGTAAAATTTCATGATGAGGGCAACTTTGATGTGGACTATTAATGATTTTTCTGCTTATAGCATGTTGTCTGGTTGGGGGACACATGGTACATTGGCATGTCCGTATTGCATGAAGGACACAAAGGCCTTACAGTTGGGAAATGTGGGAAAAATTCTTGATTTGACTGTTATCGTAGGTTCTTACCAAGTGATCATGCATTTAGGAGGAACCGTTCAGAAAAGGGGAAGTAGACAGGGATGAGCCACCGCATATGTCAACATCTACACAAGTTTGGCGTAGGGTTATGTATTTTCCAAAAGTCACAAAAATTGGTCTACCACCACTAATAGTACACGAATAAGGGGAGTGACATCATTGAAAAAAAACTTTTAGGATCTTCCGTATTAGAAAGATAATTTGATGCGACATAATCTTGATTTATGCAGATAGAGAAAATTTTCTTTGGCAACATATTCAACACTGTGATGAATGTCAGTGGTAAGAAAAAATACAATGAGAAGACCAAAATGGAATTAGCTTTGTATTGTAGGTGGAAAGATTTGGAGCTAAAGTAGGGGGCTAATGGGAAGTTTTTAAAGCCAAAAGCAAATTAGACTCTACCTGCAGACTAGATAAAGTTAGTATGTCAATGGATAAAAGAACTAAGAATGTCAGATGGTTATTCTTCCAACTAGGCGAGATGGGACAATGTTGATAAGGGAACCATGCATGGGATGAAAAGCCATGATTGTCATGTATTTATGGAGTGTTTACTTCCTATTGCTTTTAGCTCATTACCGTCACATGTCTTAAATCCACTTATTGAAATAAGTCATTTTTTTCAAAGATTTGTGTTCTACAACTTTGATGGAGGATGACCTAAGTAGAATGGAACAAAATATTCCATTCATTCTATGCAAATTGGTGAGAATATTTCCCCTCAATTTCTTCGATTCAATGGAACATTTGCTTATTCATCTAGCATATGAAGCTAAACTTGGTGGACCAATCCAATATAGATGGATGTATCCATTTGAAAGGTAATAAAATCATCATTGTATTTTATTTAAAATTCATTTGTTTAATTCTCATCAATTCTTGACTTGGTTATGCAAATTTGTAGATTCATGAGCGATTCTAAACGAGCAGTGAAAAATAAGGCCAAGGTTGAAGGATTCATTGGTGCATCTTACTTACATCATGAGACAACTCATTTTTGTTCTCATTATTGCAACAACTTTATATTGTCGCCGCATAATATTAGGAATCAAATTGCAATTAAAACTAAAAGGCATCCACCAATATTATCAATGTTTGGCCAGCAAGGTCATCCTTCTGGGAAGGAGTTCATTCACTAGTTAACTGATGAAGAGAAAGACTTAGCTCATGTTCATGTATTGATTAACTATACCGAAGTTAAGCCATACCTTGAGTATGTTGGACCATCTATGCCATTTGGTTTTTAATAATTATTGTTGTCAATTGCATTATACTCCAAATATTGACCCTTCATACATTATATTTGGATAGTTCATTCTTGCAGTCCCAATCAAATGTCTTTACTCGTAATCTAGATACAAATTTTCCTACTTGGTTCTAGGAACAAGTATGTATGTTATAGTTTATTTTATTTTTCTATTTTATGGTAAATAAAATATAATTGTTCATGCTCTTTATATTCGTAGGTTATAAATAAGCCTATAAATGTAAGAAACCAACACTTAAAGGATTTATCGTATGGTCCTATAAGTTACGTTAAAGAATGACACACATATTTTGTCAATGGGTACAAATTCCATACTCAAGCATGGACTGAGGGGGAAGAAAATGATAAATAGTAGGGTTCACGTAAAGGGCCTTACAAAAGAAGGCATAAATGATTTTTATGGGGTCATTCAACATATATATGAGCTAGAGTATAATACTACAAGCTATCCTAAGCGAGTAATATTATTTTATTGTCATTGGTTTGATCCAACGAGTAGAGGAACAATAGTTGATCCTAAATATGATATTGTGGAAATTCAAATGGATAAAATATATAATTTGTTTGACCCATTCATCAGTGCACATAATGTAAGACAAGTGTATTATGTGCCATATCCAGCAATAAGGGACAAGCGTGGTTGGTGTGTTGCAATTAAAATGAAACTAAGGGGTTACATAGAATCCAATAATGTAAAAGATGATGTGCCTTACCAAGTAGAAGAAATGTCACATGCCAACGAAGTCATTGATGTTGAAGGTATTTCTGGATTGCAGCATTTAAGAGGTGTTGTTGAAGAAGTAGACCCAGTTAATCTATTGACAAACGAAGAAGAATTAAATAATTTGAATGGAGAATCATATAATGTTGAACAAGAAAATGAAGGAGAATTAGAAGATGACTTTGATGTTTACAATTCTGAAGAGGATTAGACATTGATGTTTGTTATTAGTGACATCTTTGTTTTGTTGTACTACTTGAACACTTTATTAGTGTATTTTATTTTTGGTGTGAAATGGAATTCTATTAGTTATCTAATTTTAATTCATCCCAATATTCTATTTGATTAATTATTTGTAATATTATTTTTCTATATATAGATATGTCATCTGATGGTGTTACTGTTAGAGATGAGGGGAGCAACATGAAGACTAAAGCTTGAAGCTTGGAGAAAAACTTGAAGATGTTTTTTCTTTTACATATCCAACTTCTTTGAGTGACATTTGTATTGATTGTTATATTGAATGTTGCATCTTAGTCTATATCATATCTTTTGTGCATCATGCATCATCATGAGTAAGTGAGAAAAAAGTTTCTAAAGTTAGAAAATTTCTTCAGAAGGCAAAAATCTCTATTTTAATCATTATAACCTTATCATTATCGACTACACAAGTTGTCTTAAACTTGTAGAGTTATGTCTCGTATCAGTTTAATTGATTACAACCTTATCGTAATCGATTACACAATTATTTTTGAGACAATGATTGATTTATTTAGGAGTCTGTGCTTTAATCGATTACCATGTGATATAATCGATTACTTCTCTTTCTATAAGTGTTTCGGAAGTGAACAAGAATACTTCAATCGATTACTTTGAGTATCTAATCGATTACATTATTCTTGAGCTGTTTCCAGTTTTTGGGAAGAACACTTTAATCGATTAAAAAGATAATCTAATCGATTACTTCATTGAATTAATTGATTATCTTGTAGATTTAATCGATTACATGTGATTATAACTATTTTCTCCATAAATAACCAGCTTGTGTTCTCTTCAATATACAATGAAATAAGCTTCTAATTAAGCCAAGAGCATGTGTTGTTATTAGTTAAAGAAAGAAGAGAAGAAAAGGATTGATCAGGTTGTGTCTATCTTTACTCTTTGGTTTTTCATGTATGGTTTTACACATCTTTTGTTTGTGCATGAATCATTGAAGTCATGCTAGAATATGTGATTCTAGTTTGGACTAAGGGTAGATTTCTCTTATGCTCTTATTCAAAAAAGACCCTAGTGTTAGGTGCCTAAGTCTCTTTTTCCAGGGTTGGAATCGTAGATTGCTTGTAAGGATTCTATATGCATAGTGAAAATCTAATTTGAGTTTTGGATTAGATAACTGAATTAGCTTCTATAGTGATAAAGAGTGAACCAATATAAAAAGGTTGTGTACTTCTTCTCTTGATCTTATTTTTCTTTCTCATTCTAGTCTTGATAAATTTTCTAAAGGTTTAAGAAAATATCTTTTTGAAAGAAAGAACTCTAACAAGGATCTTGGGTAAATGAGGGATTGATTCAGTATTGATTGAGTTTGGTTTATAAAATTTTTGTGATATGATCCGTACAAAAAAAGTTTTTGCAACTCTGGTTTTAAAAGTTCATTTTGTTTTGAAAACCAATTCACCCCCTTCTTGATTTGTGAGTACCATCATTTTTTTCACTGACCTTCCCCGATCCCCGTCACATGACTCTAGTGGGAAAGGGACAAGTGGGAAGAAAAAATGATATTTGGTTAGACTACTACCACCTAGAAATAGTCTGCCATCATCTACCCCATCTCGATTTATTGTATTGATGCCAATTAGATCTTTAGATGTTACACCTACACCATCTCCACCTCTAACTAAAGTTAGACCATCACCATCTTCGATTGATACATGTGGGCCGTCCCCGGTACCTACATCCACACCATCCCCATCCCCGACTGTAGTGAACATGCATACTGATGAAGACGAGGCCATGGAAGAGCTCCTCCCCCCCCCCCCCTCTCCCCTCTCAATGATCATCCTACGGTTACACTTATTAATGGAGCGTGAGTATTACAAAATTTAAATAATTATCATTATATACTTTTCATGAATTACTTTTTCTATTTAGGTTTCATTCATCTAAGGTTGCGGCAAAGGCTATCACATTGCCCATTAGGCAACAATTTGCTAACCCATGGCCTACACGAGGAGCAATTCCAAAAGATCACTAGAAACTCTTTTTCCAGCGTTTTAAGGTAACTTATTCACATCTTAATGAATTATTTCAATGGTTAAAATGGATAGTAATTATGATTTTGTTTTATTTGATCTGAAATTGTAAAATTGGTATTTTGCTAATTGTGTAACATTTCATAACTTTGTGATATTTTAGAGAAAATTAGTCTCGAGACTTGAGGAAGATAATGAAATTACGAAAAATTTTAACTTGAAAGCCTCTCATAGACTTTTTGAGATGTTTAGGGATGGTCAAAATAAAAATAAAAGATCATATTGGATTGAAGTCGTGTCTAAAACGATCTATAATCACATTGGAATGCATCTAGGTATCGTTCCAAGTGTGCACATGCAAAAAAAAAGGCATATGAAAAGGGTGGGTGTATGCACATGCCATTCGCTTGGTATGTATATTAAAATTATAATACATTCTTCTTTGTTCTTGTTTAATTTATCACTTAATGTTTATTTTATAATGTTTGTTAATAGTCAGAAGAGCTTGGTCAATCTGCATACGTAGATAAGATCTTTTAGCAAACTCATTTACGAAAGGATACTAATCAATTTGTCAATGATAGATCTAGGCATACACATGTGAAACCATTATCTTGCATTTTTTATTTTTAAAAATATTTATTATATTTATGAAATAATAACTGTTTATGAATGACAGAAAGAATTTGAGGCTAGACTATCTCAAGCTGTGTTTGATGTTGTATCAAGTGTTGGTGAATCACAACTTACTCCTTTAGGCCTTGTTGAAGAACAAAGACTTAGGACTTGGTGTTGGGGTGCAACTGCGGGACCAAAGCGTAAGGGACACCTTTACGGTAGTGGAGATTTTGTTCATACTTATAAATGTGGAGATGACAACTTCATGCAACATACACAAGGATCTTCTAGTCGCACTCAAGATTTAGTGGGGATTAGTCGACTAAGGGAGGAGCTTCGTCAATCAAAGGAGGAGATACATGCATTTCAATCAGTTGTCCTTCAGTTCCTATCTCCTGAAGCATGAAACATTATTCATCAACATCAACAATCACACCAGCAATATTAAGACTAGCAGCAATAGGACCAATAACGGCAACAAGACAATGACCAACCAGATGACCAACAACCAAATGACCAGCAACAAGACAATGGCTAACAGAGACACTCTCCCAATGAATATTTTGATTACTAACTTAGCAACACAAAATTACTATTGACATATTACACATTGTGCTTTTCTTTTAGATTTATTTTCAATTTAACTGAATGATTGATTTTTCTAGTTTTTTTGGATTTATGAATTTGAGTATTTCATTAATTAAATGTATGTGTTAATTAAAATTTTGACGTTAAATAATATAAGTGCAAAAAATAATCCCTAAATTATCGATATTAAATAATCAAAATGAAAAAAAAATCTTGATAAAGTAGAATTACAGAAGGAAATATCCATTAGAAATTTCCAATGAAAATATCTGTCAGTAATTTCCCACAGAAACATTTTGTCGGAAATATCTGTCAAAAATTTCCGTCGAAAATTACCGACGAAAATATCTGTCAGAAATTTCGGACAGACAACAAAAATTGTTCGGTTAAAATTTCTTATGAGCATTTTTTCAACGGATTTTTGTCCTTTTAAAATTTTGAATTATCGACGGATTTTCGGGGTTACCGATGGATTTTGGCCATCAAAAATACCCTTTTTGTAGTTATTTTAAAACAATAAAGTAATAGACAATTGACATTTTCATAAGTTTTGACATACCACATTAGTCCAATTCAACTCTCTTTCTGAACCAAAATTTACTATAATCATGTACCACAACTACATGTCCTTCATCCATTTAGAACATGAAAATTAGACTCGATCATTATTGCACCAATCACAATTTATAGAACATAATCAAAAACCTAGGACAAAATGAATCGTACCAAAGATGGGTGACATGTGTTGGTTTTGGTGACGTCAGCGACAAAGGCAATCGCGGGTGATGCACAAAGCCTTCAACTCAAGATTCAAAAAGCATTAAGAGAACAAAAAAATAAGAACAAAATAATGAAGAAAATGATAAAATAAAAATGGTGAAGAAGTGTTCTTACCTGCACTTAAATTATTATCATGGCGACAACGATGGAGACGAGGACTATGTCGTAATAGGGTTTGAGGGTTTGAGGAGTGGAGTTAGAGTGAGTTTGTAAGGGAAATGGTGTGGTGACATGTTGGTGGAAGAGGAAATGACATATGGTGACAGTGTTGTTGTGATGTGGTTTTGAAAGTTTGAGGAGCAACAACGAGAGGGAGGTCAAAAGGGAATGGTGTGGTTGTGGCACGCATGTGGTGGCGGTGGCGGTAAAAATGAGAAGTGATGTTGGTGCTACAATAAGGTTTCGTGGGAGGAAAGTGAAAGAGAGATTAAAAGAGAATGAGACAACAATGGAAGAGAGTTCGAATTTGTAAGAGACTGGAAACAATTTCATCAGACACGTTATTTGTTAAAATTGATATAAAATAACCAATTTCACATTGATTATTTTGAACTGATATGAAATAGCTTATTTTTAGTTATTCTGGAATCGAATTAGTGTATTTATATTTAATTTAAAAAATGTCATCAATTTATTATTTACCTTGGTTCTTTAGACCATAGACAACTTAAAACACCTTCCGTGTAGTGCTGAATTAAGTACTTTTTTTTTCAATTCATTTTCAATTCTTAGTGTGAGAAAGACATTGATATATAAAATAGGGACAAATCAAGACAACACACTCACTTAGGCAGCATCCGTATCAAAATTTGCTTTCTTTTTTGTTTTCACTCATTTTTTCTCTCTTCCTTTATTGAAACAATTGAAAATTTGAAATGCTCTAATCTAACTCTATTTCTCTCCACATTATCTTTCTTTCCTCTGTTTGCACTGAAACAAAGTGATAAAAACATCTTGTTTTGGATCTTTCTCCAACTGTAATATGCTGTTTTCGTATATATATATTGAGGGTGATGTGACTTTAATTTTTATTATATACGAACCATCTTCAATTCAAACACTCACTCGTTAGTAAGGCCGTAGGGGTCGACCCTAATTCTTTCTTTTACTATTTCTGGAGGGTGTGACAACTGACAAGATTGTCACACCATTTAACCTAATTTATATCTGATTCAGAAGCACTAAGGATGGAATGATCTTTTTCCTTTTCGGTGCTATATGATGGAATCAAAATTATGATAAAAATTACGCATGTGGCCATAACATGTTGAGCAGTCGGCAATCTAATGATACACTTTTGTGCTAGTCCTTCTATAATATTTATTTGAAACTGTTTTTGTGTCTAAAGCATTATAAACTTTACCCAAACTTCCACGATGATTATATACGTCTGCATCAAAGCATGGATTGTGGTGCATGTAACAATTGCGTACGTACTCACATATATCATTATTGGTTTATTTTTTCTACTTTCTTATTTTTTTTCTCCATACTTTTATATGATGCTTCGTAAAGCAAACTGATGCATGGATCTTTATAAAGATAAGATAATGAAACTTGCTTTCTTTAAGTGCAATGTCAGACAGCTAGACAAATGTAATTAGAATTTTGACAAAATACTAAAAAAACTTGATTTGAATGACATAAAAATGATGTTGCACACGCTCAATACAGGGCCAGTCACCAAGAATGTCATGTTCTGGCATGTATTCTTCCTCTAAAAAAATTTCAAGAGTAAACTATAAAATTAATTCCTAATTTTTTATTAAAACTAATTTATAAAAATCATGCAAAAAGAAAGACAAGAAAAGAAAGAACAAGAATACATTTAAATAATAATAAAATCATGATGAATATTTATTTTTCATTTTTTCTTTGGTGTACAATGATAAGGGACGTATCCAAGAGAAGGGACTAGAGAAAGACATAGGCCTTGAGCCCCTTCATCAAGACCCTTATATTGAAAGAAAAGAAAAAAAAATACACATATGTAAACAAAAAATATTAAGTTGATATTTGTTTAATTTCCTCCCGATCGATAGTGAATTCTATCTCTAATTTTATACATAAAATTAATAATAATATTTTTGTGAAACTTATTAATCATTTATTAAAAATTAAATATTCAAATAATTATGTAAAAAAATCGATTCTCTTTGAATCTTGATACATTTCTAGATTCATCCTGACAATGGTTGCATTAAAATTAATTAGAACATGTGACGTTATATGTATATTATTTAAACCTTTCATCATTAAGCCAATCCTAGTAATTCAATCATTATTGTTCATTTGTTTGAGTAGAAATGATGATTAGATCAATAACTACATCTAATTTTAGACCACGTAGATAACAATTAAAATAGATAAAAAAAAAGGTTTGTTGTATTAATCGGTGTCCATCTTGACAATTATATTAATTTTGAGCATGTTTATTACTGTCTAAAATGTCACATAATTTCAAAGAAAAAAGTTTTTGAAGAAGATTAAATTCTTGCCTAATTAATAGAAGACATGAAATTTAAGTTTTCAATTAAGGAAGCACGAACATTTTACTGTGTCAATGATGTACTCACATTAGTTATATGTGTGTGGAATATTTATTAACCATGTTGATGATTAATTTTTATTAAAAAGTTTGATTGATATTTTTATTAGAATTTTTTTTTCTCAATCATATTTTATTTTTAATTCATAAAATTTAAACTCAATATCTTACTAACGAAATTTAAGCATAGATCTACTCAGACTAACGATGCATGTTAGTTATTTAATAAAATACTTTATTAATGTTTTTTTAATTAAATGTTGTTTATTTGCAAATGATTATATAAATAAATATGAGAATTTACGGTAGATAAATGACGAGTTTGTTTAAATTAATTTTTTTAAATAAATGCTTTTATAAAACCGCTTATTTAAGAAATAGATATGATTTGCTTCTTAAAATAAACAGTTTTTTTTTAAAACAGAATCAATTTAGACAAACATACTAAAATAAAAAATACTCATTTTTATTAAAATAAACACTTATTTTAATAAATAAGTTTAAATAGATTGATTCAAATTATATGACTTGTACTTTTCTTTTAACTTTAATTCTCTTTTTTTAATCTAAGATTAGTTTTTTAGTTTTTTTTTTATCAACCACGGGACTTGAGCCGGTAAGTTTAATTTAAGATTGATAGATGTTTTATATAATTTTTTTGCATTGTATTATAGTTATATCAAATTTAATTATATTTTAAGTTTTGTTGTATGATCATCTTTCTATTTTATCGATAGCAAAAAAAAAAAAATCGTATCTTCGTACCATATTATCATATTTTATTTAATCTCTGTATCTTATTAACTATTCATTATATCCACACTTTCTAATTCTCAATCATCACAAAAATAATTAGCATGCATTTTAGTTCTATCCATTTTCCAAAAATTTCGGTCTATTGTTTAAAATACTTTTAACAATAAGTAAATTAATATTAATTTATTCATTGGATGTTTTTCTTAAAAAAGTACTTGCCCCCTCTAGAACCTTCATCATGCAAGAGTAGCCATATAAAGTGGTGCATGACAGGTGAAGGCAGAATCGATAGTGTGATTGCTCGTCTCCTAAATAGAAAAGCGCCTAACATTTTAATAAAAAAGAGCACCTAACATTATTTATTAATTAATAATGATGCATGGTGGTTGTCTAGTCAAACTAACTTATAAGTCACATCTCTTTCATGATCCGGTTACTGTTTTTGGTATTCCGACTTGAGTGCATATTCTGTCATTATTGAGAATCATGCATTGAATAAACCATATGTTACACTAACTTGACCAAATATATATAGTGTAAGGGCAGCCAAGGTTGGCTTGCATACTACAGAAAATATATGGAGAGCCAAAGCCAACTTGAAGTTTCAAATTCTGAGCAGGGAACCACCTTCATCAAAACTTGTTTCAATGGTATCAACACTTTGACAGGTTTTTCATTCTATCTCTCAAACTCTGCCATTTATTTATTTTTATTATATTCAGTATGGTATGTTATGTTTTATAAATTTCAATTGAATTTTTTTTATGTCTTTAAAGTGAATTAAAATGATCTTTTTAAAATAATGATCATTTTTTAATATTTTGGGACATGTTTTTTAGTCTTTTTTGATGGATTCGAGACATGAAATTTGTCTCACTTGATTCAACTACATGAAAATGATAGAACACAAAAAATAAAAATTTAATATTAGATTTTTATTTTATTTTTGTAAGATTTATTTTTAAAGTGATTTTCACCATATTTATTTATGACCTGGTAATTTTAACATTAATTCTATTCCATAATGCCTCAAATTAATAAAAAAATAATTTAAAATTGTATCTCAAAATAATAATAAAATTATTATTTTAAAAGAGGTCACGTTGACTCACTTTAAAAACATACAACAACATATCCTTATCCCACAAGTGAGATGAATTACATGGATCATATCGCTTTCAAAACATAAAAAATTAAATAAATTTTTTTAAAACATAAGATATCAACTGAATATAATTAAAAATATAAATGACTATTTTAGCCAAAATATTATAGACGTTACACGCTATACTAGCCTCGGAAATATTTTTGAATAACATGTTGGTTCTTCTATGCAATTTCAATTTGCAAAACATGTGGGGTAAGAATATTCTTTGAAAGTGGTGCAGGACAGAGTGTTAGAAACATGATAATCTCTCAATCATTATATCGTCAGGTAAAATTGCATGCCTTTTCATTCTGATTCATATTCAACTACTTTCTGGCATCACTATAATTTGAGCTTCATCCCATTTTTCCTTTTCCTCTATATTTCTGTTAGTAAATGGCGAATAACATCTAAAGCACCGTGTAAGTAATTAAAATTACAGAATTTCAAGTGTAAGTGCGTGTTTGGATGATCATTTATTGTTAAAATTGATTTTGAATTAAATTGGTCGTAGTTTAAATTGTTTCTGAATTCATTTCATGTTTTAATATTATTAATATAAAATCAAAAAATTAAGAGTAAAACTCAATATAAAATTCTAGATTTAATACAGAATTACTTAAAATTACTTTAACTCATAAAATTTTAAACTCTTTTTTAACGTAAAATCAAACATAAGAAAACTTATGCACCTATAATCAAATCAAGTATCTAACGTGGAACCAAATAAACTAAGAAAATTCAATAGCTCATTCCAAGTTCTACCGACTAAACTATAGTTAATTTAGCTACAAGTAGTTAACAGTCTATGCTTAAGCTTTGAGATTATAATAGGATTGTATGGTTTTTCAGGTATTGGAATACTCTCAATACCATATGCAGTTTCTCAAGGAGGGTGGTTGAGTTTCATTCTGCTAATTGTTTTTGCAATGATGTTTTGGTACACGGGGTTACTTCTACAGAGGTGTATGAACAAGCATCCACTAATCAAATCTTACCCTGACATAGGTGAGGTTGCATTTGGGCTAAGAGGAAGAGCTATGATCTCTACATTCATATACATAGAATTGTTTTTAGTGGCCGTTGAGCTTCTGATATTGGAAGGCGACAATCTAGAAAAATTGTTTCCTCATATGAACTTCAAAATTGGTAGCCTTAGAATTGAAGGTAAAAGTGGTTTTGTGGTGCTAGCTGCTTTGGTCATACTACCAACAACATGGTTGAGAAGTTTGGGAGCTTTGGCTTATGTTTCTCTTGGTGGGGTAATGGTTTCTATTGTTTTGATTGGTTGTGTTGTGTGGGTGGGTGAAATTGATGGTGTTGGGTTTCATGAAAGTGGCCAATTAGTAAATTGGGAGGGATTGACTACTGCTGTGAGCCTTTTTGCATTCTGTTACTGTGCACATGGAGTGATGCCCACATTGATCAACTCTATGAACGATAGAAGCCAGTTTGGCAAGGTAACTTATAATGCTAGAGGAAAATCCTTACTTTACATATTGTTCAAAGTGAATAAGCTAATTTTATTTAAATTTGAATATGTTTTTGATTTCTAATATTTTATTTTTATATTTTATTTTCTAATATATTTTTATTTTGTATTGAGTTTATGATAAAAATAATAATTTTATTTTTGGTCCTTAATATTTTATTTTAATCTTTGATAAATTTATATTTGTTCTCAGATAAATTAACGTATTTTGTTTTAGTTCCGATTAATTATTAATGAAATTTTTTTATAAAAAAAAATATAAAATTTACTAATTTCTCAAAGACTAAAATAAAATGTCAATGATCAAAAATAAAATTGTTATTTTATTAAAGACTCAACCTAAAATAAAAATTTATTAGCAAATAAACACAAATAAAATATTTATTAAGAATAAAAAATATATTTAAATCTTTATTTATTGTCCTAATTAAGTCAAAACACCCGATAAAAAAGTAAAAGGATATTTTTTTTGAGATGCCAAAAAATTCATTTTCCAATGATTTTAAACTACACTTCCACATGATTTTTTGGTAAAATCATTTCTCTTTTAATTCCTCAGTATTTTTAAGACATTGTTCCACCGGTGAGCAAGACCCTTTTATTTACCTTTACATGGAGTAATAAGCTAGATTCCCCTCACTTCTTCAATTTTTGTAGAAATAATGACAATTGTTTGTCAATTGCAGGTTTTGATTGTTTGCTTTGTAGCAAGCACTATTATCTATGGAACCATTGCTGTTTTAGGCTACGCAATGTTTGGAGATTATTTGATGTCTCAAATAACCTTAAATCTACCATCAAAGAAAATAAGTACTAAATTAGCTATTTATAGCACAATAATCAATCCTTTCACTAAGTATGCTGTACTAATCACCCCAATAGCTAATGCTATTGAGGAAAAATGGCTTCTCTGCAAAAGAAAGCCTATTGCCATTTTGGTTAGAACAACCATTTTGGTCAGCACCGTGCTTATGGCACTATTCATGCCGTTTTTCGGTTATGTTATGGCATTTATTGGTGCATTTTTTAGCGTGACAATCTCATTGTTGTTCCCTTGCATCTGTTACTTGAAGATGAACAAAGCTGCTCGGCAATTTGGGTTGGAGTTGATCGTCATAATTGTAATTCTCTTCGTAGGTATATTCATTGGAATATTGGGTACCTATCTTTCTGTGAGACACATAGTGAATCATATGAAGTTGTGTTCTTAAAACTTCTATGAAACTAGTTCAACAACTCTACTAATTATGTATGGGTACCAGATGTGATATATATTAACATGCATCGGGGATGTATTTGCATATATACATTCCTAGTTAATTTACATTTTTCCAAGGAATTGGTCAGAAAAGAAAGCCTTCAATCTTGTGTCATGACTCATGAACTATATTTGAAATATCCATCATTTTTGGCCCTCAGCTCCCATGTGATTTGCAATGTAACACTACTAGGATAAAAACTTTTAATGTTGATTTCAAAACACATTCAACCATGGTTTCAGAATCATCGTCGAAGTCATTGTCGTGTAAAGTGTTCACTTTTTATATGAATTTTCAACCGTCTTAACTTGAAAGATTTAGACAATTTTATCAGAAAATCATCTTAAAATATCATGTTTCTAAGATAATTTTTCAAAAAATCGTCTTAGAATATATTTTTTTAAGAAAAAATTAAAAAATGTCAACACACCAAACAAATTATGCCAATCCATAGGCATTATGAATGATAACTCCAAACTCAAACCGGTTTTAAGACATGAGGGAATAATAAAGAAAATAAGGTAAAGACTAGAGTACTTCTTTGCAATTCCCAGTCACCTAAGTACTTATAATTAGAAGCAAATGCATTATTTCATTTAGTGAGCCTTGGGATGCTACGATGATCAAAGGAGAGGGAGGATAAAAATTAGATTGAAAGTCAAAGTAAAAAAGATTTAAATTCGAAGTGTTATAGCATTATAGGACAACAACCAACAATATAAACTCTCAAATTCATGATTGAAATAAAGAAAAAAAGGAATTAATGATAGGGTATCACCAAATGGAACCCCTCAAATCAGACTCACTCAGGAAAAAGGAAACTAAAAATGAGAACAAAGAAACAAAACCAGTAAATAAAATAAATGATACTACGATCACTTCCTATCTTCCAATGATTTTAATTGATAATATGAACATGAAGAAAGCTAATGCACAACTTTTACTATCATTATTTGCACTGCACAATTGCTTCAGCAGCTTGATGGGGTGCGCTTTTTCACATGCGTCCATTATGCCTAAAACCATTGATCTTTCTTAACTTAGAAAACTGTATTTCCAAGGTTCGATTTTTCTGAGAGACAATCCAAAATTCCAAATACAAAATACTCTATTTTTTGGCACTATAGAGTATAGAACAAAAACTTCAGATTGATCTTTAAAAAGCTAAAAGCTAGGTAAAAGATATGCATCTTCTAGAAAACTAATACAAAAAAAGAAAAAAAATAGATTAGGGCATATAAGAGCACAACAAGAGAAAATGGCAGTTCAATGAAATTGTAAATCAATTGAGAAACAACGAACAAAATATGCTTCTAATCTAAACATAAAGAATATCCAGAAGATTCCTAACAAGCCATGAAAGCAATAAGCTTGTAATTGGAGAGAAATGATAACAATCAAATTCCATAAATCGAAAAACACTAACAAAACTGGACAAAAGAAACACATATTCCAATCCAAATTCAGTTGAAATAACAAGAACAAAAAATAGAAAGAAATAAAAAATATATAAATACGAACCAAAAATGAGGATAAAAGGATTGGCATATCCAGCATCACCATGAACAAAAAATCGACCACCTCGTCACCACCACCACAAATATCGCACCTTCGCCATCTCAGATTTCCAAAGTCGTTTCTTACCCCAAACCTGTCTTCAACTCCGATGATTCCATCTTCGACTTCTTTAGAAATGTCATTACCAAGGTCCAAACCTTAGAAGTTGTGAAGGCGTTGAAGTCATCAGAGCCTAGTTTAGCCCGCAAAGAAAATAACCGTTTATCCTCTAGTTTATTGTGTATTTAGAGTAGCATATTTAAAAGCAATAGCTCCTTCGACATTCTCCAATCATCAGAGCCTTCAGTTGGTTCGTTGGTTTCCTCCTCATCAACATACTATCAAGATCAATGTGGATTACATGTAAGCCTCTATTGTCAACCCGTATACATAAATTGTTAATTTTTCTGCTGGGGAACAATCTCTTATGCTTATCTTTATCTTTTTTATCTAAGAAACCAACAAAGTAACATGTACTTTAGACTACCCCAATACGCACGCGGTGCACTGCTTCGCTTCTCATTTTGGGAGCCCCCTCTCTTACACTCACTTAGATAGTTGATTTCTCATTATATTTTAGAATTTACAAATGCCCTTTTTTACGTTCAAGATCTCATATTTTACAATATTCCACAATTTAGTATTAATTCATACACACATACATTATCTTTTAATAAGTGTCTTTTGTTATAAATTTTGGTATTTTCAAATTTAAAATAATTTATGATTGAAATACTTTATTTTGATAAAATTATATATATATATATATATATATATATATATATATATATATTTTCCATCCATCCTTAATTTTATAAAATAAAATTTATTAGGCAATTTTTTTTGTCTCCCCCCTATCATTTTTTTCTGGTCCCGTTCCTGTTTGTCTCTATCATTAGTGAGTCAGACAGCAAAGTTCTCTTGATTTTATCAACCAAGGCGTATCCTCTGTTCATCCGTATGCGCCTTTGATAGCTAAAATTCGCTCCTTATTAACAAATACTTGGAGTCTCTCCTTTCAACATGTTCTTTGAGAGGGGAACAGAATCGTTAACGGGCTTGTTAAGTTTGGTTCCAGCAATGATATGATCAACCTTTGACGCACTGGTCTTCTTGTACTACTGAGTTGCATGTAATTCTTTTAGGCGATGCCCTAGGCACCTTGTATCAAGATTGAAATAAAAATAATAACTTAAAAAAATAAAATCCATTATCTAACCTGTATTTGATCGGGTTGGATCAAATTTAACCAAATATTTAAAAGATCTAATCCAATATAATCAGGTTAAATTAGATCATAGATTAATCCCAACTCATGAACACTCAGATCCAAGATCCAAGATGTGAACTCATTATAGGACTTATCCAGTACAATTCCAACCTAATAACAACGTGCCTTTGTCGGTTTACATCAAACTATAATATTAATAATAACCCCTTAGCTGTACATTTTGTAAACCCAAAATATATTGGGCTGAGTCTTCTGGATTTGTTTTTATATAATAGTATTTATTATTAGCTAAATACATGGTATATGGCATATTATATTATTTCTTGAAAAATCACATCAGAGTCAAAGTGTACTGTATATTCCCTTCAAATATGCATGTCCCATATCTACATTCTACAGATATCTAATAATGTTTATTCACCAGTGCTTCACACAAGTAGTATAAACGGGCAAGTTTCCATACTCAGAATCTACTATAAAAACAACTACCATATGTAGCTATCAGCACTAACAACTCAAATTTAGAAGAAAATTGTGCAAGGAAATAAGGGAGAGAGACAGAGATGATAAGTATCAGCACAATTGCCATCAAGCTTTTGATGCTACTATCTTTTGGCAACATTTGGATTTCACGGGATTTTGATTTTTTTTACTTCGTACAACAGGTGAGCATGAGACATTTTCCTTTTTATCAATTCTATTAACTGGTTGATTAAAATGCATGAATTTTTTTATAAATTTTCTGATGTTTATCTTTGATTTTAGGATCAATCCAACGGTGAGAGGAGTTTAAAGCAAATTTAAAGAGAAAAGAATTTAATTTAAAAAAATTATATGTTGAATATTTTTGCCAACATATGTGACTTTTTTTATTTTATAAAAATCAATAATAAATATTTTTTTGTTGGTGGATTTAAAATATATTTTTTAATTGTTTTATCTTTGAATGGATCTTGTTTGATTCCCATGGATATAAAAAAAATTCGCTGTGATCTTTTATAGAGTATGATAAATTATCCTTATGTATAGAAGTTTAATCATAATGTGTGCGCCTCAATGCAGTGGCCAGGTTCATTCTGTGACACAAAAAAAAGTTGCTGCTTTCCTCTAACAGGGAAACCAGTATCAAACTTCAGCATTCATGGATTGTGGCCTAATTTCAGCAATGGATCATTTCCATCCAATTGCAATATTGCTGAAAATCCATTTAACCAATCTAAGGTACATATTTGCACACCACATTAAAATACCAGCATTTTTCTTCACTTTTTCATTAGTAATATATAGCTGTTATGTTTTTGTATTTGGTAGAATAACAAATCAATCTAAGGTAACTCAAAGAATGCACATTGAAATAAATATTTGGTTTTTTTTTTTTTTATGGACCAGATCACTGACCTGATTCCAAGAGCTGAAAAAGGCTGGGCATCACTCTCTTGTGCAGGCAGCAAAAAGACAGAGAACAACAAAACAAGCAGTGATAATACAAGGTTCTGGAAACATGAATGGGACAAACATGGCACTTGCTCTGACTTAATCCTTGATCAACATGCATATTTTGAAGCTACTTTGAACCTCAAGGACCGTGTAGACCTCCTTCAAATCCTTCAATATAATGGTAATTTTGGTGTCTTAAATGTAGATCTTCTAATTCATTGCTTACTCCTGTTGGAAATATATGAAAGAAAAAAAATTATTTTAATTACATTCGTTAAGAAATATAGTTAATTCAGAAAAAATTAATTAATATTATTTAATTGTCATAAGTTTATTTAAAAATATTTTTTTTTCTGAGCTATCCTTGTTTAAAATTTGTTATGAAAAATAAGAAAGAATCATTAAAAATAAAACAAATGAAGGATATTGATCTCAACAAATAAAATAAAATTAGTTAAATTTATTGATATTTGAGACCAATTTATTTAAGGATTTTTTTATATATATTTGAAGCCTGGAGGGACTGTATATTTTCTTTATTATTCAGTTTAGAATCTCTTACAATCAAAATGTATCTAATTTCTTTTAGCAAATGTTAGTAATTAATATGTTGTATTAATTATGTTACGTTAGTGGTAGATTCCAATCCATCATCTCCCTATCACTTGAACCCATATATCCCTTCCCAACTACCAAACCTCTCCAAAATATACCTAGCTAATTAATCTTAATCAACAATATTCTTATAAAAGTTTCCTGTTTTTGTCAGAGATTCCTATTTTATAAATCATATATTTTTGTTCTTTTGGGAGAAACAAGTCTTAATCAGGCGTGTGACATATATTTGATGCAGGAATCAAACCAGATGGAAACCTTTACAGCATTGTCAACATAACAAAAGCAATAACACAAGCAATTGGGTTAGAACCTGGCATAACATGCAACACTGATCCATCTGGTAATCGCCAGCTTAATGAGATATATCTTTGTGCCGATAAATATGCCTCCAGCTTCATTGAATGTCCAATACTACCAAGTAGAAAAAGTTGTACAGACATGGTGGAGTTTCCCATCTTCTAGTTGTGTGTGTTGCACTTTACAATATCATCGTGATGTAGCAAATTAAATCACCCCAACTTAGCAATTTGAACATTATTTGCTTTGTTATCAAATATTGTAATATATTGGTAATATTACAACTGAATGTTGCCCAATAATGAGTAATGTATTCAAATTTTCATCAATGGCAATAAAGGGTTTGTTTGTGCTATATATTAATACTGCACTTTCCTACATCAAATACCGAATTTATAATATTCTATTCCAATCAAAAGAAAATGTAGGAATTCTTATATTAGTGAGTTCTGAGCGCAGCCATATGTGTGTAGATTGCTTATTTCTAGATCTTTGAACTTTGCTTCAAAGCATGTGCGGTTGATCAAGCTCAACCAAAATATAATTTTGGTCTATTAAAAAAATGAAGCATAAAAGATTATATATTTTAAAATTTAAGTAAAAGTATCTAAAGATAACAGAACTTTTCAATTTATTAATCTTAACTTTTTGCTTATTATGATTTAAAATAAAAAAATCATGTTAAAAAAGTTTGAATTTATTTTCATCAAATACTATTCACATGATTACTTTAGTAAGAAAAAAGTTTTGTAATGCTACTTTAGAAAATATTTTTTGTATTCATAAAAAAATAAAAAAAATTATTAATATTTTTTATTATAAGTTTTCTAATATAATTTTTTATGATTTAAATAATTAAAGAAAATAAAATAAAAAATAAAATGGAAATAAAATTAGTGGAACAGAATTCTTTACTATTGCTGAACTGTGAAGTGAAAGTCTCACTCAAAGAAAGAAGAAAAGAAATAATCAAAATATACAAAGGGAGTGAATGTACTGATTGAGAAGGAGAGAGATAACATTAGATGAGAAGAGTGAGACTCATAAAAATTGATAATTTTTAATAAATTTTAATTAATTAAAAAAGTGCTAAAGAGAGAGAGAGTCAATTCTCACCCATTTAAGCCATCAATATCATTAACAAGATTTCATGAAAGGTGAACTCCATAGCCACAAAAAATAAGTCACAAACTCCAAATTCACCTCTGTTGCTCACTATCTTCTCCTTCAGACCCTTCTATCAGTCTACGTGTTAGTTAGTTTGGAAGATAAATAATTGTAGGCTTAATTGTAATTTTAGTTTCTAGTTTTTTAAATTTATGATTTTGGTCTCATTGATTTTTAATTATAACAATTGATTTTTTTAATTTTATAAATTTGTAATTTTAGTTTTCTTGATAAATTATTAACTAATAATTATAATTATTAGAGATATTAAATTAAATAAAAATTATAATCATTAAAAAACTTTAATAAAAGAATATTAACCCTAATGTAATGTTACTGTTGGTGGAATCATGTGTGACAATGAAGATAGAAGAAGTGTTTACGAAAAAATTGAGAAACACAGTATTGTGAAAATTATGATTAATAATTTTTTTATTCAATTTTTAATCATTAATAGTTTTGATTAATAAATAATTAACTTTATAATTCATTTAATCAAAATTATTTGTTAGTAATCTATTAGGAGAATCAAAATCATCAATTTATAAAATTAAGAGATCAAATGTTACATTAAAATCCAGGAATTAAAATGGTAGATTTGAAAAATTAAAGGATCAAAATTATAATTTAGTCATAATTTTAATTAAGATAGAGAAATTGATTATGATAGTTATTTGTTTATTTTTGGTTAGGCTATTTTTCAATTGGGGTTGCGCTAGGTTTTGTTTTTTTTTTTTTGAAAAATTAATCCTTTTGAGAGTTACTTTTAATGTATGTATTATTTTAATTTTTTAGGTATGAATACTGATACTTTTTTAATTAACTGCTTTTTTTTATTTCTTTGTTTAATTTTAATTGATTAGAATTTAATAATGAAGCATTAATTTCAGCAAGAAGTATGGGTTTTTAAATTTTCTATCACACAAGAAATATATAAGAGTATGACCTATAAGAGAGTAATAATTAAACAAGAAAAATAAATAATGTAGGAGACAATATTATGATGAAAAATGTTAATTATTAGGCTAAAATGTAATTTTTGTCTCCCTATTTCTTTAAATTCATGATTTTAGTCATTTTATTTTTTAATTGAGACATTTTGTCTCTCACTTTTAAAATATATACTATTTTAGTCTTTTTATTTTTTAATTGAGATATTTCATCTTTCACTTTTAAAAAATTTACAATTTTAGTTTTCTTTATCAGTTTCATACTTGACGATGTATTTTTTAATTCTTTTATTGTTAATAAATTAAACTTGTTAGCAATTAAATAATTTAAAAAACATTTGTCATGTGAAAAATAAATAGACATGTTTCTGTCAACGTTTATATAATATATAGATCAATATTTGAAGTTTGTCACAACTAAAATTGTAGATTTTTTTTTAAAATGAGAGACGAAATGTCTCATTTAAAAAATATGAGATTAAAATTATAAATTATTTAAAATTGAGAGATAAAATATCTCAATTAAAAAATAGATGAGAAACTAAAATAATTTTTTTTAAAAAAAATAAGAATACAAAAAGTTACATTTTAACCTAAATTTTCTAGTCTAATATGGATTTTCAAATTTGTCACGTTTGTTACCTATAATATTATCTTGGATTTATTGCTCATTTTCTTATGAGCTACATATCAAAATATAGTTCTAAACGAACACGCAAGTGATGTGAATGACAGAAAATTGTGAAATTGAACAAATGGTCCCACGAAACCCCAGCTCTCAACACAAAATTAAAATTTACTGTAATGTGATTTATATATATAGGTATTTTTTGTATAAAAGTATGTTAATAAAATAAAAATTATTTAAATAATATTAAAAGTACTTTTACTTGAAATGTTGCTCTAGAAAAAATAGAGCCAATCGAAAATTGATTTTTTAAAAGCAACTCATACATTGGTCCTAATCAGTTCAAGGAAAAACAAATTCAAAAAAATCCAAAAAAGTTTGATTCTAATCAGTTATTGGTCGTTTGGATCGATGTTTGATTATTTTTTTGAATTGCTTCGGTTCTGAACAACCCTTAGCAGGCTGAGTTGCTTTTGGAAATTTGTAAACATTATACGAAGTTTATGTGTTTGTGGGGGTAAATGTAGCCTTACGAATTGCAATGTATAAATGCGTAAGAAAAAAATTTACATTGTTTGAAGAAATGGCCGTTTCAATTTTCCGTACGGCGTACAAGAACATTTTTCCTCTTCCCAGTTCCCACCAAGTTGGTAAGATAGACTTTCTAGTAAGAGCGCTATTTTCCATGTAAACACAACGTTGTTTTTTTGGTCCCGCATTGGAACGCATTTATTTGGTCAGAGCAGTCTCCAATTTGGGGTTTTTGTACAGGTACCCAAAGTATTATTTACCCACCCGTCCCCCAAAAAAAAAACTGGGTTTGATTCTAATGTTCTATGAGTATCATGGGTAAATACTAAATACTTATTTTAATTCTAAAAATGTTAGGCGGTGATAAATTGATTTTTAATAAATAAAAAATTTGAATTTAGTTTTGAATATATAAAAAATATAATAAATTTGTCAAACAGATAATAAAATGATAAATTAATTATTAAATTTTGTAACTTAATATCAAATTGAGTTTTAAAAACTATAATTTATTATTAAAATATTCTTCAACATTACAACTTAATAATAAAAATAATCTTATAAATTTAATGAGGATTAATTTATTATATTTTTTTACACATTTATGAATTAATTTGAATTTTTTATCTTTTATGAGTTACGATCTTTCACCTTTTAACCAAAATGAATATTTATGATTTTTATCATCCTTAAACGTGTATAAGCAGAAACATAAAAATAAAATAAAAATAAATCCATGCAATTTGCAACCCCCTCCCTATTATAAACTACACTAACACTGTTTTCCCACCAATACAGTGTATGAGGACTATCAAAAGAAACAAAAGAGTGAACCGACATGTTACTATCATTGTGTAATTAGTTATGCACTTTAGCACGTAAACCATGATAGGTTGATTAAGACGGTTGAGCTATAGACGTTACTATGTACCTTTGATACTCCAAGCTTCCACACCACACCTACTCACCTTCCCTCTCATCTCATCTCTATATAAATTCATCAATCCACCACCACCATTTCATACCATTGCCATAGTATAAATCTCACCAAATTTTGCTGAGACTAATTAGTAAAATAGAGGCAAAAAATGGAATCTAAAGAGTCCATCTTTGTGAAGCTTTTGCTGATTCTGCATTTGTCCGTTCTCTGTGTTTCACAGGATTTTGATTTCTACTACTTTGTTCAGCAGGTTAGAATAGATTCTGTCTTTAATATTGCTGAAGATCATTCATTAATTCTGTTAGTAAAAAATTTATTCTTTTTTTTCTTCTTATAACCAAAATGATTGTTCTTGGATTTTGCATTTGCAGTGGCCAGGATCATATTGTGACACGACACAGAACAGCTGTTGCTACCCTACAACTGGAAAACCCGCTGCAGATTTTGGCATTCATGGGCTTTGGCCTAATTACAAAGATGGTTCATACCCATCTAACTGTGATTCAAACAATCGTTTTCAGCCATCTCAGGTACTTTATCCTACGCCAATTCTCATATGTTTTTTTGGGTGTAAAATGATTAGACTGAGATTTAACTAGTTGATTGAACAAGGTGTGCTTACTATAAACTCTAATACCGTGATGGTAATAAAGTTACAGTTTTCCAGGGTGGCAAATTTAGAACTAATTGCTATGTAACTATTGTTATAATTAAAAATATTGTTTTATGAATAAAAAAAAATATGATTGAGAAGACATAATCTTATTAAGTTGGTCAGTGAAATTTTCTGAAAAATATTAATCATTGATAAAATTATTTAATATTTTGTATTAATATGATGGTAAAAAAAGACCAATGTACTTTCTTGCTTCTTTTGAATCAAGATTACTTCTCTGTCCGGTAAACCATTACTTAATGTGTTAAGCTAAATAAATAATGCTTCATTGGATTATAGTGCCTTATCCTATAAAAATCCGTTGCCTTTTTGTTCCCTCACAAGACAATCGTTTCCTAAAGTTCCACTTTCTGTTTTAAGCAACACAACCGTCCGCTTGTGTCCTCTTTTTATGCGTATTTCTACAAATTTTTTAAGCTTTTTAGTACCCTTTGAATTAAATACTCGTGGCACAACTGCTAAGCACAGAAAAAGCTTAAAAGAAATCAAAGAAAAGAATATTCTTTTTTTATACTTCAATTTCGTGTTCTACCTTTTCTTGTGACTGTCCCACTAATTAAAAAAGTCTTGCTTAATTAGCCACTTAAATGCTTTTACATTAATAATTAAATTACATATTGTGGCAGATATCAGACCTCACTAGTAGCTTGCAGAGGAACTGGCCCACACTAGCATGCCCAAGTGGGAATGGGGTTCAATTCTGGACCCACGAATGGGAGAAACACGGCACTTGCTCTCAGTCAGTCCTTAAACAACATGACTATTTTGAAACAGCTCTCGATCTCAAGCAGAGAGCCAACCTCCTCCAAGCTCTTACAAATGCTGGTACTATATTACTATAAAAATATTCACAACTCATCTCTGTATAATTTTTAGTATATTTTTTATTCTCATAAAATTAAAATATATTATTTTTTTAAAAGTAAATTCGGATAAATTCAAACTTACAATAATAATGCATAATCAATAGAAATGTAATATTTTTTTTATATCGATTGTGCATAAAATTGATATAAAATTTGAATTTTTTTATATCAATTATGCATATAATTGATATCCGAATTTTATCCTAAATAAAAAAAATAATACCTTTTAATTTTGTAAAGGGAAAAAATATATTGAAAATTTTACAAGAATAAATTTCAAATATTTTTATATTTATAAGGATAAATAACATATTTTAATATTATTATTATTGTATATTCATACCGAAATTATCTAATTTACTCCAAATAAAAATGAGGTTAAACAACTTGATCACATTTAATTTATACTGCCAATGTTTATGCTAGTATATATTCTCACTTAGAAATGCATTTTTGGACTAACAGGAATACAACCAGATGGAGGGTTTTACAGCCTAAGCAGCATCAAGGGAGCTATAAAGAATGCAATTGGGTATACTCCATATATTGAGTGCAATGTGGACACATCACGTAA
This sequence comes from Glycine max, assembly GCF_000004515.6. Lineage (NCBI taxonomy): Eukaryota > Viridiplantae > Streptophyta > Magnoliopsida > Fabales > Fabaceae > Glycine > Glycine max. The sequence goes on along the minus strand of NC_038256.2, from coordinate 5,177,047 downwards.
CAACCAGCTTTACCAAGTTTACTTGTGTGTGGACACCTCGGGCTCTAACTTCATTGAATGCCCTGTGTTCCCTAGAGGGAAATGTGGCTCCCAAGTTGAGTTCCCAACTTTCTAATACTAGGAACCAATAAAGGTGTCAAGTGCATCTTACCCTTCATGTTTGTTAATTTGCAGTTATTTGTGTTTGTATTTGCAATTATATTATAGTCTTATAGTTATTCTCATGAGCTATATATACTTCAATAGTCTCCAATTGTAAGAGTAACTTGCAACTATAAATTTTATAATATTTTATAACACTAAAAACAGAGCAATTTCTAATAAGAAGTTGAGTTGAAGGATACAACAGAGAACAAATGGGAGCACGCCTTTTTAAATGGAGATTACAATATCTAGAACTAAAAGAAATACTTAAATATAATTTTATTCCTTTAAATTTAGGATATTTTTTATTTTGGTCTCGCAATTAAATTTTTAATTCTTAAATTTGTAAAATGTTGTTTTAGTTCCCAACTTCATATTAGGAGACTAAAAATATATTCTTTTTAATCCCTCAAATAAAGTTTGGAGACTAATAACAACAATTTTATTCTTAATTTTTTTTATTAGTTACTTTAATATATATATATATATATATATATATATATATATATATATATATATATATATCAATCACCACAAAAAAAGTCTTTTACATTAATTTTGGAAGGCTTTTCCATCAGTTTCCACAACTTCTGTGAAAAGTGGGATCATAAAAAGTGGTCACTTTCTACCTCGATTTAAAGTCCATGTAGAAAATCACTTCTTAAAGGTGTTTATTAATAATTAATTCCATCTTGAAATCTTACACAAGTTTATGTTTTACATTTCTTTCTATCTTTTTGTTTTATGTGCTAACACATTATATATTATAGATTCAACATTATGATCAATCAAATTATAAATTACATTATCAACAAGTTTTATAAAATATAAAGATTTTTAAAGTGACAATTTATTCAAAATAAAGGTAAAAATCATGAGTAGTCTAGATAAATGAAAATTTGTCATTATTGTCAATAATTATACAAAAGAGTCTACAAAAAATGCACAAACAATGCAAACAAACTTATAAAACAAACCAATTATACAAAAAATACAAGAAGTGGACAAATACTGCATACAATGATAAACAAGAACATAAAAAATGTGAAAAAGAATTCTTCCTCTCCAAACCTCCAAAGGACAATACAAGCAAGTAATTGAATGCAGTATTTGGAGAGGAAGAAAAGAAAAGAAACAAAAAATGAATGATGAAAAAAAAGAACAATAAAAAAAAAAGAAAAGCAATGCGAATCCCGAGGAGGAAAAATAGACCAATCCGGTGGTGCCATTTGGCAACATCGTCAGAGAAGAGGGAGTGGTCACCAGGTAACCCTTCATTCCCTCACTCTCTCACGTTCTTCCCTCTTCTCCCCCTTCCTCTCTTCTTCTTCCTCTCCCGTGTTCTCTTCTTCTTCTTCTTCTCCTACAAAGCCTCGTTGTTCGTCTCGTCAGTGAGCTCCATGGGCACCAGCAAGATCTTTACATGTTGGTATTGTCATTTTTTTTCAAGGGACTTTATTTGATGATTTTTTTTTCACATTCCATAATCCCTTTCTTTTGTTCCTCTTTTTCTTCCATCATTTTACGTTTTCAAGAGAATTATCGTGCGCCACCACCGTGGTGCCTCTTTCGCACCATCGTTCTCCTCCTGGCGGCCTTGCGTCACACCGCCTGCACCAGTTGATGGAAGCTTACTTGTGAGGCTTCTATGGAGGCTAGATCTTTGAGCTTCAATGAGGTCCTTCTATGGTGATTTTCCACCATGGACATGCAGTGGAAGATAAAGCAGAAGAGGTGAGAGGAGGCATCATCCACTAGGGAATAAGCCATGGAAAAAGGAGCTTCACCACCAAGAGAGTGCCTAGGATAAGAAGCTTAGAGAAGAAGTTTCGATGGAGGAAAAGAAAGAGAGAGGGGGGGGGGGGGGAGGGAGGGGGAGGGAGCATGATAGTGAAGGAGGAAAAGAGGGAGGGAAGTTGAACTTTGAAGTGTGTCTCACAAGACTCTCACTCATCAAAGTTACAACAAGTGTTACAGATGCTTCTATTTATAGCCTAGGTAGCTTCCTTGATAAGCTAGAACTTAGCTACACGCACCCTTCTAATAACTAAGCTCACCTCCTTGAGAAACTTCATTGAGAAGATTCCTAGAGAAGCTAGAGCTTAGCTACACACACCCCTTTAATAGCTAAGCTCATCTCCTTGAGAAGACAAGCAAGAACTTAGCTACACACACTCTATAATAGCTAAGCTAACCCCCATTCTAAAATACATGAAAATACAAAAAAGTCCCTGCTATAAAGTCTACTCAAAATGCCCTAAAATACAAGACTAAAACCCTATACAACTAGAATGACCAAAATACAAGGTCCAAAAGAAGGAAAAACCTATTCTAATATTTACAAAGAAGAGTGGATCCAAACTTCGTCCATGGGTTCAGAAATCTACCCTAAGGTTCGTGAGAACCCTAGGACCTTCTTTAGCAGCTCTAGCCCAATCTTCTTGGAGTCTTCTGTCCAATATCTTTGGGGGTAGGATTGCATCACCAGTGGCGCTAGGGAGGTGCGCCACCCTTTGTGGTGGTGGTTCCCTTTGGTCGTGCCATTTTTGGGTGAGGCAACTAGGGTTTTCCAACCTTGTTGGATAATCAAGGGTTGGGCCAGGTTGCCCTGACTCGATTCCAACCCAACCCAAAAAAAACAAATTATTGTTTACACCCCATTTTTAACACATGCATCCCTTTTTTATTTTGGGCCTAATCTATTTTTGCTCTGAAATAAAATGAAAACAACTATTTACACCACCTTTTTCTAGACATGCACCTTTTTTTTCATATTGGGCCTTGCCCATTTTTGCGAAGTCTAAAATTAAATGAAAACAACTATTTACATTTCTTTTTCAGCACATGCACCTTTTCCATTTTGGTCCTAGCCCATTTTTTTATGAAGTCCAAAATAAAATAAAACTAATGGTTACATTCCTTATTTATAAATGCATCCTTGCCACTTAAGATGGTGACTAGGCCCACCTTGTCAGAACTCCGTCAGTGTTGACTAAATCCAAGTCAACCCTTTGACTTTGACAAAAAAAGAAAAGGAAAATAAAAATAATTATAAATATTAATGGATAGCTCTTTACTTTATTTTATTTCTTTATCGTCTCTATTGTCTATTTTATTCTTCAATGTGATTTTTTTTATCATTGTCTAGCTAGTTAGTTTAATCAATAAAGTCTTATAAATATCTCGTTATTCATCTTATTTTCCCCATGTTTTAATCCCACATCCTTAATTACTAAGTGTACTCTCCACTTTTATTGTATCCCTTTCTACTCTCATTCTATTTATCTGATATATGATTTCATAGCACTATGTCAATTATTTATTTATTTTTACAAATCCATATTGGCATTCTTTAGTACACGCTTACACTATGTGCACTCCATGCTGGGTCTTCGACTTGCTTGGGGGTGTTTCAATAACGTGTGAGTAAATTTTGTGAACACCATATTGGGTCTCCGATTTGCTTGAGTTCACAAAGTTTACCACAAAACTAAAGTCTTTTCTTAAAAAGATAAAATTCTCTCATAAATGAACACTCAACTCTCCTTTTTTTCATGTTCCACGCACTCCATGTTGGATCTCCGACTTGCTTAGCGGTGTTTCAATAAAGTGTGAGTAAATTTTATGAATACCATGTTGGGTCTCCGACTCGCTTGACTTCATAGAGTTTACCGCAAAATCAATATCATTTTTTTAAAAAAAGTAAATAATACATAATAGAACAAAATAAAATCAACTCAACACACAAGCTCTTTTTCTACAAAGAACTACATAAGTTTGATTTTCTCAATGCACCTGGTGATACATAGGAGTGAGGGCAAATCCCTTGTCAACCAAAAAAAAAAACTAAAAAAAATAAAATCCCTTTTGTTCCTAAAAAAAATTGATTTCCTTTTCTAAATAAAAGAAAATATAACAAAATATAATGCATGTTTTCAAGGGAAGATAAATAATTAAAAGTCATTTTATTTTTAGCGTACTCGATTAAAGGCTGCCATTTTCATGAGCATTCCTTATCTTTTTTTGTTTTTCCGATGTTTTCCTTAAATAAACGTTGGTGACGACTCCCCAAGTTTCCCATTTTTGGAAAATTTATTTATTTATCTAATTTTTATTCCGTCGTCTCATTGTGACCCACGTTGTGACAAATTGCGACTCCACTGGGGAATAGTTAGAGAGTTAAGCCATTTGATAGAGTAGGTAATTTTATCGTGACTTTTTTCTTTTTTTATTATTTTCCCTTTCTCTTTTATCCTTTCGTTGTGTTCCCATTCGTTATCATTTCATTCCACTACCGTTCTTTTTGTTGTTTTTCTTTGATCTTGTTTCTTTTATTCTTTGTGTCACTCATGCTTCTATATAACATTTGCTACATTGTTACTTCTTGGTGTGTATCCTTGTATCCATTACCTTCGTAGTTAAAAATAAATTGTGTCATTAAATCCTATTGTAGACGGCATGTGCTATACTTGTTGTGTCCGCTTGGGAATTTTCTGGTTGTTTTGTAGGTGGGGTTGGATAATTCTTAGGTTGCTTCGTTCACACATGACACCTATGCTTTTTTTTTCACACTTTGAGATATTGGACCCTATACCCGGGTCTGTGTGAGAAATAGGGAGTGGAGGTTGATCTGTTGTCATGCTGGGCCTCCGACTAGCCTTATGACAGTGAAGTCTCATCTAGAGTTTTCCTCTTTTGGTGATGCATTACTGCTAGTAGTCCCTATCATCACAATGTTGTTACCTAAGAGAATGATATCTCTAGAGGCCGATGAGGTTACATGAAACTACCATTGGAAGTTGTCACTGGATAGTGGACTTTTAGACCTTTTCCGTTAGGTTCCTGAATTAGGGACACTAAGCAAACTCACCCTGTCTTGTTTCCTTGATCATATCATACATTTCTTCATGGCATCATGATGGACATATCATTTCTGCATTCATCATTTATCATATTCATGCACCACATTTGCATAAGTCATTGCATTTCCATACATATTCATTTAACATGTTTTTTTGTTCATACAATTATATACATTCTATTGTCATCATTCGCAAGTTATGCTCACTCATGCATAATACTGCCATATAGTTGCTCATGCCTTGCATTTTCCTTTGCATCGCCAAAAAGTCACAAGAAACGTGAAAGTTTACACCCCATTCTTAGTTACATGTGTTGGGTACCATGGTGATAGCTATAAACAAACCATGTTGGGGTTATACACTCCTTTCTCCTGAAAATAATTGAAAATCACGTGAACATGGTGCCTAATGCATTGTTAACAAGAAAGGGTGGTCTTTTAGGCGTCTCGTGTCGATCTCATAAATACAACTGCCATGCATAGCATAATTATGTCTTGATCATTCATCTCTATCATAGGTTGCCGAAGTATTGACAATCAAAATTTCTATTCCTTGGAACATGGGGTCGAACCAAGTAGTCTTTTAAGAAAGGGTTTTATCAAGTCAAGGTCAAAGTATGGAAGTAGACAACTCTTGAAAGTTGGGGCAGAAGATGGATCAGGTTTACATAGCCTCTTTGACTACTGCCAACACATGATTGAGCTAGTGACTTTCATAATTAAGAACCACTGATGTAACCATGTTTTATTTCCAGTTGTACTTTGACTCTAACAGGATGTAATGAAGAAAATTGTTTTAATAAAAATTAGATTTGATTCGACCCCATGATCTATTGAGTGTTCTGTGTAAAATTCGCAATACTTCAACAACTTATCATTCACATGCATTTCATGCTAATTTGTTTTGTCATATTGTTATGCATTGATAATTATACTCTTTACTTGAAATAAGAAAAAAAGTAGTCATTGTGCTAAGAAAGAAAGATTGCGCTTTACGTCACCCTTACTAGACGTGTGCCAAGACAAGGATAATGAGTGACATAAAACAGGTAAAGGCCGATATGGAGGCCATGAAGGAATAGATGACAACAATGATGAAGAGATGATGAGCATGTTTTGTATTCTTTGAATGATCAATGGAAGCAGAATAGAGAAGAAGAGAAATTATTGGAGATGCCACTTCAAGGAGAAGATGAGACAAGAACAAGCTCACCACCATAGGAAGCCATAGATAAGAGCTTGAAGGTAGGAGAAGATGAGTGGAGGGAGAAGGAGAGAAAAAACACGAAATTTTATGCCTCAAATAAGGTTTGAACTTTGAAGTGTAATTCTCAAATGATCAAAGTTGAAAAAATGTTCACACATGGTCTCTATTTATAGCCTAAGTATCACACAAAATTGGAGGGAAATTTGAATTTCAATTCAAATTTCACTTGAATTTGAAATTGAATTTGTGGAGCCAAAATTTGACAAATTATGATTAGTGAATTTTAGCTATGGTTCAGCCACTAATCCAAGATCAAGTCCAAGATTCTTCACTAAGTGTGCTTAGGTGTCATGAGGCATGTAAAGCATGAAGCACATGCACAAAGTGTGACTATATGATGTGGCAATGGGGTGTAGCAAGCAAATGCTCACCTCCCCCTCTAAAATTTAATTGGATTGGGCTTCTTCCAATTCAATTAAATTTATTTTCCAACACACTCATCAAATATTCACTTATTGCATATGAAGTTACAAAACTACCCCTAATGCAAAAACTAGTTTAGGTGCCTTAAAATATAAGGGCTGAAAAATCCTACATTTCTAGGGTATTCTACCTACATTATGAAACCCTAAATACAAGGCCCAAAAATAATTAAACCTTAATCTAATATGTATAAAGATAAGTGGGGTCATACTTAGTCCATGGGCCCGAAATCTACCCTAAGGCTCATGAGAACCCTAGGGCCTTCTCTTGCATCTCTGGCCCAATCTTCTTGGAGTCTTCTATCCAATGCCCTTGGGGTGTAGGATTGCATCAGATTTGGCGACTCAAGTAGTACCCCCATGACGGCGAGAGATATGATAACCATGATAATGGACACATGCCTTCGAGTTTTATAGATCTAGTGTTTGCTGGCGAGAGAATTGACGCAGGTCCGAGGAAAGAGAAATTTAGTTATGTTGCTTCTATGAATCCTGGTAATAGGGAACCTGACAGGAGTGGTGAGAGGAAGAAGGAGGGAGAACTTCATGTTGTGGCTGAAGTTCCAGCGTGGCCAAACTTTCCACTACCCCCTTATAATCCCATGTACCAATATCCTCCTCAGCAATATCACCACTCAGCCAATATCAGTCCTGCTCATTACCCACCACCCTACCAACCAAGAACACCCAATCAACCACAGAGGCCACCCGTAAATTGGCCACAAAATCCACCCGTTGCACAGCCAAGACTGAACACCACCCCTAATACCAACCAAAACACCAACCAGAGAAGGAATTTTCCAAAAAAGAAGTCTATAGAGTTCACCCTAATCCTGATATCATATGCTGACTTACTCCTATATCTTCTCAATAATGCAATGGTAGCCACAAGCCCGACAAACTCAACCTCTATTTCATCAAGGATACAACTAGAATGTGACATGTTATTATCATGGAGGAGTTTAGAGGCATTCCATTGAGCATTGTATGACCCTGAAACATAAGGTGCAAAGTTTGATTAAAGCAGGCTGGTTAAGATTTGAGGGGGACAATCACTTGTGAATTCTGATGTCGTCAAGCAATACTATGCATGATGCTTGGGGCAATTTGAAGGTTGTTGTTGGATGTTTCCATGGACTCATTAGGATTTTCAAGTTTATGCTATTACTATAAACAACAGTCATAATGCTAATAATATGGATGAATTTGATGCCATTGTCTCTCGTTCTCTCACAATTACATCTTTGCATATTTAGTTAACCTTCAGTGGAATATAAATGTATGTCGCTAGCTTGTTTGCTCAACTAACATGTGCTCTAGAGTTTATCTCCAAGTTTTCCCAATAAAAAATTGCATGTTCTACACGTTTGATGGGGGTGTCGTGAGAAACAAGTAAAATTGAATAAACATTTGATTGACTGTGTTTCAAATAAATAAATAATAAGTACAAGCATTCATGTGACCTCATTTTGTCTTTCTTAAAAAAAAATTCTGAAGAGCTTAGTCATTTGGCTTAATCTGTCAATTGAAAATCCTTCAAATATTTCTTGTCCTTGAAAGTTCTCTTTCGAGAATCTGCACAGTTTCTTTTATTTCTTCCTTCTACAAGAAGTTGACAAACGACAACATCAGATACCTCTGAACCCTACACCGAGGCAATGTCAGGCACTATGCATAAGCATCAGGTGAACCTAGGGGGCAGATAAGAAGTTCTCACCCGGTAGGTTGAAAACCCGAAAGGGCGACCTAGGCAAAAGATCGAGTAATAATAAAAAAAAGAAAAAAACAATCAAGAGTGTGTTTCTCAGAGGTTTTGTCCCAAAATCCAATTGTAAGAGTCTTTGGTCAAGATTTGAAATGACACATGGTCATGTTTTTTCATCTCAAACACTAATTTATCCCTTGCTACCCCCTCTGAGCTAAAGTATAATTTTTTTAAAAAAAAACAAAAGAAAGAAACAAACCCTGAGTTGGAACCACCACCAAACTGGTGGGAATAACAATGCAAACAACAAATGCATGAGGTATATTAAGCTCTAGGTTGGGCAAGAATGAAATACAAAAAAAAAAATCCGCCAAAGGCGAGTGAAGCAAAAAGAGACAAAAGTCCTCCAAATTTTACAAGGAAGGCACAAAAGTGCATTGAGGATTAATGTTTAAGACAAATGGGGTAGATCCCAGCCTAAAAAGTTGAAATGAATAAAAGTACAAGCAAGGCTCTCAAGGTTCTTACTCAATATCACCCTTAAACATTCTTTAGTCTTTAGTTTTAATTTGCTTTTTTGTTTTTGATTCTTAGTTTAATTTTGTTTTCGAGTCCTTACTTTTTAAAGTAGTGTCATACCCTAATTTCATACGGGGACTATCGTGTGTTGATCTTTTGATCCTTGCTAGTCAACTTACAGTGTTGAATGCCAGTTACAGTGCGAAACAGATGATCATTCATTGTTTTGATCAAGAATGCGAAAGATACCGACAGCGAGGGGCAAAAGGGTCATTTCAGGGAGTTTTCTGGACCCTGGCTCGCCTGGGCCCCCAAATTTCTTAGGGGTGAACGAACCAGCTTGCTTGGGCGCACCACCTTACTTCAGGATGAAGCATCAGCTCGCCTGGGCGAGCTGCCATGGTTCCAAAGGCCATTTTTTGCAATAAATAGGTTTGAGGGAGGCTAAGGAAGGGGTTCCAAGGTTCAACATTGGGAGATTTTGAGAGAAAGAAGTGAGAAGAAAAAGAAAGAAGAGAAAACAAGGTCGAGGCATTACCGAATTGCGACCGTAATCGACTTCTACATCGTTCTTCGTTCGGTGTTCTTCATTCATCATCCGATTAGTTTTTTGTTTTAAGGATTTTGATACAATCTATGCATCCTTAGGGGTCCTCTTTGTTGTTTTGTGCATCTTCATCTCCTTCTCTTATCATCAGTAATCTTTTTTCTTCTAGTAAAGTAAACTTTAACCAATCATTAGTACCGTAAATCATCTTTTTAAAGAGATTGAAAGTTAATGAATAAAACCAAGATGAAATCAACATATAACTGAATTTCTTTTCATTAAAGTCACTTGATATCGCTCAAGGTCCAACGCCTTAACGGTATCTTTTTCTTGTTAGTTAAAAATGAATCTTTCAAAAGCCTAAAATCAACTCGACACACAACTTTCTCACTTTAAAGAACTACGTAGGTCTGAATTCCTCATCGCACCCGAGGATACGTAGGAGCAATGGCAACACTCTTATCGATCTCAAAAAATAAAGAAACATAAAAAGGGAAAATACATAAATTTGAATTCACGTTACGCACACTCGATTATAGGCTATTGTCCCTTGTGATGGGCGCATGGGGTGCTAATACCTTCCCTATGCGTAAACAACTCTTGAACCATTCTTTTCAAAATTTGCAGACCCCTTTTTGGTTTTTCTAACGTTTTCCCTCGAATAAAGGTTGGTGGTGACTCCCACGCGTTTTCCTGTTGGGAAGACGCTCTATTTATCTTGCCTCGCCCTCTCGCCGAAGGGTAGGTTGCGACAGTTGGCGACTTCACTAGGGACTTGTTAGAGAGAGATTTAGGCCATTTAATCAGTGTGCAATGTTTTTATTGTGACTTCTTCTTTATTTATGTTCCCTTTTTTCTTTTATCTTTTGTTTTGTCCAAATTTGTATATAACCTTTCCTATGTTGTTGTGTTTGGTGTGTGTTTGTCTATCTATTACATTCATAGTTAGAAATATTTTTTTTCTATGCACACATGGCACCTACACCTTGCACACACATTGAGATATTAGGCCCTATACCCGGGTCTATGTGAGCCATAAGGGGTGGAGGTCGATCTATGGTCATGTTGGGTCTCCGACTCGCTTGATAATAGTGAAGCCTCATCTAGAGTTTTCCTCTTTTAGTGATGCATTGTCGATGATAGTCCCTATTGCCACAATGTATTACCTAAGAGGATGATATCTCTAGAAGCCAGTAAAGTTACATGAAACCACCCTTGGGAATTATCACTAGAAGTGGACTTTTGGATCCTTTCCATTAGGTTCCTGAATTAGGGGGCACATAGCAAACTCACTCTGGCTTGTTCCTTGATTTGCATCATGCATCTCTTCATGGCATCATAATGAACATATCATTCTTGCATTTATCATTTATCATTTATCACATTCATGCATTGCATTTGCATGAGTCATTGCATTATCATACATCTTCATTTAGCATGCTTTTGTTCTGCCAACTGCATACATTCTATTTTCATTGTTCGTATGTTATGTTCACTTATGCATGATCCTTGCATTTTCCTCTGCAAAAAAAAAAAAAAAAAACAAAAACAAAAGACAGTCACAATGAAGAATGAAGTTTACACCACATTCTTAGTTACATGTGTTGGATACCATGATGATAGCTATAAACAAATCATGTTGGGATTATACACTCATTTCTCTTAAAAACAATTATTGAAAATCATGTGAACATGACACCTAATGGATGGTTAACTAGGAAATAATGGTTCTTCGGGCATCTCATGTCGATCTCATAATTACATTTGTCATGCATAGCATAAGTATGCCCTAGTCATTCATCTCTTTAAGGGGGTTGGCCCCTTGCTTCTTTACTCAAATTCTTCAAGGGATGACACCAATCCTCCTTTCCAATTCTCTATATGACAACTCACAAGCAAGGAAACAAAGAGACAAGCAATAACCAAAGACAAAAAAAATGAAATGAAAGCTAAACCAATTGATTTTTAACAAGACAAATTTTCAAGGATTATTCAACAATTAAAGCAATGAAAAGCACACAAAAGCAAGCTAGGACTCAAAGAGAAACCAAGAATGGCTCTAGAGTAGAGTAGTAAAACTAAAAATAAAAAAAAGACTCAAGAAACCTCTAGTTTTGGAACTTTTTTTTTCACACTAACTTTCAATTGAAATTTCAGAACGAGGATTGGTATAAAATAGGCACCAATTATAGAACAAATTTTGAGCCAAAACAACAAGCACACTTCCCTTTCATTTTTTTTTCTGGACACTGATTTTTCTGCCAACTTGTGTGATTTTTCTTATTTTTTCCTTTAATCCAAATCACTTGGTTATTTTTTTATAATTTTTTTCCGGATGTCTAGAAAATTCAGTAAAAGTTTAAGCTCAAAAAACGTAGTGACCAATTACCATTAATTTATTCAAGTTTGTATGTTCAAGCTGCCAGCACCAGTGATTTCAACCTAGAAATCAAGAGTAGTGTTTATGTTGCTTAAGACTTGGATAGTTACAATTTGTGTTTGCTTATGCTCAATTATCTTGAATAACACAATTCAAGAGAGGTTAAGACTTATTTTGATTCACAAATCAAGCCACAACTCAGAACCACAACTCAACTTCATCATAAGCATAATGTAGGAAACTTAGAAAAAAAAAAAAAAAGTTCAACAACAAGACTACTTCTAGGAATTGATTTAGAACATGTTATGAACTAAATAACATGCATGAATTAGACTCAAAATTCAAAAGATAGGCTAAGAATGACAAGAATACATGAACAAATGTATCTAGAATTCAATCAACAAAAATAAAAATTCAACACAAACTTAGAACATAATGTGACAATTACTATGACTAAACATAACTCTAAGACAACATGGATTAAGTGATTTACACTTAGATTTTTGTGTTTTTTTTTCTAATCAATATTTTGGAAGAAAATTTAGATCTAAGGTTCCGCACAAGAATATTATGAATGAAAAATGATAGAACCTAAAATCAACACAAAAACATGATTGAAGAGTAGATCTACAAAATTTGAACCATAGAAATGCAAGAACAAGTGTAGATCTAAGATTTAATTGGTTTATTTTTTTTTAATCTACTCTAAACAGCACCAAACCACAAGAAAATGGAGGATATACATGGATAATAAGATGAAGAACAAGGAATTAAAGAGAATTCACTGAACAAAAAGATAGAGGAAGCAAAAGAACATCACCTAGATGAAGATGCTCTGATACCACATGATGTATGCTCCATTGGAGCTTGTAGGCCTACGATCTTCTTCATCAATGGATTCCTTTGCTTCTTGGAAGATGAATGGCAGCAGAATGGAGAAGGAAGAGAGAGAGGAGACGCCACTTCAAGGAGAAGATGAGTCTAGAAGAAGCTTACCACCATAGGAGGTTATGGATAAGAGCTTGAAGGAAAAAGGAGATGAATCAAGGGAGAGGAAGAGAAGAGTACGAAATTTTGTGCTCTAAAAGAGCTTTGAAATCTGAAGTTTAATTTTCAAATGATCAAAGTTGAAAAAAATGCACACACATGACCTCTATTTATAGCCTTAGTGTCACACAAAATTGGAGGGAAATTTGAATTTCAATTCAAATTTCACTTGAATTTGTGGAGCCAAATTTTGTAGCCAAAATTTCACTAATTATGATTAGTGAATTTTAGTTATGGTTCAGCCCACTAATCCAAGATCAATTCCAAGATTCTCCACTAAGTGTGCTTAGGTGTCATGAGGCATGTAAAGCATGAAGGACATGCACAAAGTGTGACTATATGATGTGGCAATGGGGTGTAGTAAGCAAATGCTCACCTCCCCCTCTAAAATTTAATTGGATTGGGCTTCTACCAATTCAATTAAATTTATTTCCAGCCACACACTTCAAATATTCACTTAGTGCATGTGAAATTACAAAACTACCCTTAATACAAAAACTAGTCTAGGTGCCTTAAAATACAAGGGCTGAAAAATCCTATATTTCTAGGGTACCCTACCTACATTATGGAGTCCTAAATACAAGGACCAAAATTAATGAAACCTTAATCTAATATGTACAAAGATAAGTGGGCTCATACTTAGCCCATGGGCCCGAAATCTACCATAAGGCTCATGAGAACCCTAGGGCCTTCTCTTGCATCTCTGGCCCAATCTTCTTGGAGTGTTATATCCAATGCCCTTGTGGGGAAGGATTGCATCAGGAAGGACCTAATGGTTTCCTTCATTAGGAAGTATCAGTATAATTCAGATATGGCTTTGGATAGAATGCAACTACAGAACATGTGTAAAAAAGAGCATGAATCTTTTAAAGAATATGCCCAAAGGTGGAGGGATTTGGCAGCTCAAGTAGCGCCCCCAATGATGGAAAGGGAGATGATAACAATGATAGTAGATACGTTACCAGTGTTCTACTATGAGAAGATGGTGGGTTACACGCCCTTAAGCTTTGCCGATTTTGTTTTTGTCGACGAAAGGATCAAAGTGGGTCTGAAAAGAGGCAAATTTGATTATACTGCTTTGATGAATGGGAAGCCTAGGGCAAATGGAGAGAATAAGAAGGAGGGAGGAACCCATGCTATGACTGCCATTCCCACATGGCCAAATTTCCCACTAGCTCAACAATGTCAATACTCAGCCAATATCAACCCTTCTCATTACCCACCATCCTATTAGCCAAGAAGACCCAATCATCCACAAAGGCCACCCCTAAATCAGCCACAAAACCCGCCTGTTGCACATTCAATACCAAAACACCAACCAGGAAAGGAATTTTTCAACAAAGAAGTCTGTAGAATTCACCCAAATTTTGGTGTCATATGCTAACTTACTCCCATATCTGCTCAATAGTGCAATGGTAGCCATAATCCCAGCCAAGGCTCCTCAACCTCCATTTTTTTGAGGATACTACTCGAATGCAAATGTGCTTATCATGGAGGAGTCCCGAGACATTCCATTGAGCATTGTATGTCCCTGAAACATAAGGTGAAAAGTCTAATTGATGCGGGCTGGCTAAAATTTGAGGAGGATAATCACTTGTGAATTCTGATGTTGGCAAGCCACATTATGCATAGGGCAATTTGAAGGTTGTTGTTAGATGTCTCCAATGACTCATTAGAATTTTTAAGTTTATGCCATTACTATAAACAACAGTTACAATGCTAATAATATGGATAAATTTGATGTCCTTGTCTCTCATTCTTCCACAATTACAACTTTGCTTATTTAACTTTCACTGGAATGTGAATATAATTTGTTGGTTTGTTTGCTCGAGTGCCCTGCACTCTTGAGTTGATCTCCAAGTTTGTTCAATCGAAAATTGCTCGTTCTCCATGTTCGGTGAAGGTGCCATAAACAACGAGTAAAGTAAGAAGTAAAAAAAAAACATTTGATCGACTATGTTTTAAATCAAAAATAAGAATTACAAACATTCACGTGACCTAATTTTATCATTCTTAAAAGTTGTCTCTTTAAGAGAAAAGTGAGTTGTCAAGAGAAAGAGTCATTTCACTTAATCTGTCAATTGAAAATCCTTTAAATATTTCTCATCCTCGAAAATTCATTTTTGAGAACCTGCACAGTTTCTTTTATTTTTTCTTGCTACAAGGTCATGACCAAAGACATGAATAGATACCTAAGAGCCCTACACTAGGACAATGAGAGGCACCATGCATGAACCTCAAGCAAACGTAGGGGCAGATCAAAAGTTCTCACCCGGTAGGTTGAAAACCCGAAAGGGCGGCCTAGGCAAAATTTAGGGTTAATAAAAAAGAAAAAAAATGAAAAAAAAATCAGGAGCATGTTTACCAGAGGTTTGGTCCCAAAATCCAAACTTTAAAAGGATCCAAGTCAAGATTTGAAATAACACATGGTCATGTTTCAATATCCCAAACACTAATTCATCCTTTGCTTCCCTCTCCAAGCCAAGGCATATTTGTTTTCTAAAAACAACACAACAAAAACAACAGGAACAAAATAGAAACCCTGAGTAGGAACCACCGCTAAACCACCAGGAAGAGCAATGCAAATAATGCATGCATGAAGTTGGGCAATAATGAAAAGAAAAAGAAAAGAAAAAGAAAAGAAAATCCGCCAAAGGCGAGTAAAGAAAAAGAGAGAGAGAGAGAGAGAGAGAGAGAGACAAAAGATCTCCAGATTTTACAAGGAAGGCATAAAAAGTGCAATAAGGATTAATGTATAAGACAAAAAGGAGTAGAGCCCAACCCAAAAGGTACAAACAACGCACTCGAGGTTCTTACTCAATGTAACCCTTAAACACTCTTTGAGCCTCTCTAATCATTTCTTTGATAGCCCTCTTACCCCTGACCACGTTACAAGCCCAATAAAGCCCATGTGGATCAAGGAATGACTAATTTTGCTTTTAAGTTGGGATTCTGGAATGAAACCTGCACATGCTTGTGATTGTTGAATATATATATATATAAAAGAATCCTCGAGGTTTCCCACTTGCACATTTGAGAAGAAAACTCATTCAACCAGGAGCTCGTGGAAAATGCCCAAAGACAATTGTGATAATAGGGTATATTTGATGTTAGTCGCTCATGCAGACTCCTTAGGATTCCTTTTGAATCCAAGAGTGGCCTTTGTTGTATAATTTCTTTCGAGATCAGCCCAAGCCATCAAGCTTCAGTGGGATCGACAGACCCTTGTCATCACTCTATAATCTTAAGTCAAGAAAGTTTCATTTGGTCACATACCAATGTGTGACAATCCATTGCCATCCTTCAATGGGGCGCACGATCGATCCCAAAGTGATATATTTTCTTGCTGTGCAGAATAATCAAAGTTTTTAAAAAGAAAAGGGAAAACCCTAGGATCAATGTTCCAATTGATTGATTAAATGTCAAACGGCTCCATTGTCGTCACTCCAAAATTGTCAAGTGACTAAATCAAACAAAACATGCACTATGAGGGAGTCCCCGAGGAGATTTGCAAAAAGATAGGATGAGGTTTCATGAGTTATCACGTCTTTCAGAAAGAGACAGTCAATCTGTGTTTTCCACAAGAAGAAAAAAGCAAAAAAATCAAATCACAATCAAAATAGGAAAGAATGTCATGAGTATTACACAATTTTCATGATTCAAAACCTTTTGCATCACTAGCATTTCAAGGTGAAGGTTGCATGCATCTGCATCCCAAAAATCATGTTCATATTAGGCTATAAGTGCATAGGTTTCCCTTTATATACCAATTTCCTAAATCTAATGCCCTATCTTTTGAGTTTAGGATGAGAGGACCTTTCAAAGAGTCAACCTCTTGCTTTCTGATAAGGTTGAGCCCTTTGGTACTAGTACCTATTGGCTTGTTTCATAGGACTCAAAGTCCTCGCTTTTATCTTTCATGGGACTTAAAGTCCTCGCTTTTATCTTTCACAAGACTTAAAGTCCTCGTTTTTATCTTTCACAGGACTCAAAGTCCTTGCCTCTATCTTTCATAGGACTCAAAGTCCTCTGTCTTTATGCTTTCATAGGACTCAAAGTCCTCTGTCATTTACATTTCAAAAGACTACAATGTCTTCATTTAAATTTCGAAGACTTCAATGTCTTCAGTTATTTACGCTTTCAAAAGAATACAATGTCTTCATTTACATTTCCAAGACTTCAATGTCTTCAGTCATTTACGTTTTCAAAAGACTGCAATGTTTTTATTTACATTTCCAAGACTTCAATGTCTTCAGTCATTTACGCTTTCAAAATACTACAATGTCTTCATTTACATTTCAAAGACTTACATGTATTTCGTCTTTTACACTTTATAAGACTTCAAAGTCTTTGGTCTTTTATAGGACTCAATGTCCTGGTCTTTGTGCTTCATAGGACTCGACGTCCTCTGCTTCTATGCTTTGAAAAAAAATGAAGAACTTCATATGTCTTCCATTCTACAAAACTTCAATGCCCTCATGTTTTCTCAGTTTCACTTCCTTGGTTTTTGCCAGTTGCCCGGTCGAATAGCAAGATCGCTCGGACGAAATTAGTGTCCTTATCTTTACTTTCCTTTTATCTCCAATAAAAGATAAGTAAAGATGGGAAACTGTCATACCCTAATTTCGTTCGGGGACTATCTTTTTTTGATCTTTTGATCCTTGCTAGTCGACTTACGGTGTTGAATGCCAGTTACAGTGCAAAACAGATGATCCTTCATTGTTTTGATCAAGAATGCGAAAGATACCAAAAGTGAGGGGCAAAAGGGTCATTTCAGGGAGTTTTATGGACCCCAGCTCGCCCAGACTAGCCTCTGGCTCGCCTGGGCCCCCAAATTGCTTAGGGTGAAGGAACCATCTCGCCTGGGCGTGCCAACTTACTTTAGGATGAAGCATCAGCTCGCCTGGGCGAGCTGCCATGGTTCCAAAGGCCATTTTTTGCAATAAACAGGCGTGAGGGAGGCTGAGGAAGGGGTTCCAAGGTTCAGCATTGAGAGATTTTGAGAGAAAGAAGTGCGAAGAAGAAGAAAGAAAAGAAAATGAGGCCGAGGCATTATCGAATTGCGACCGTAATCGACTTCTACATCGTTCTTCGTTTGGTGTTTTTCGTTTGTCATCAGGTTAGTTTTTTGTTTTAAGGATTTGATACGATCTATGCACCCTTAGGGGTCCTCTTTGTTGTTTTGTGCATCTTCATCTCCTTCTCTTATCATAAATAATCTCTTTTCTTCTTGTAAAGTAAACTTCAACCGATGATTAGTGTTGTAAATCATCTTTTTAAAAAGATTGAAAGTTAATGTATAAAACCAAGATGAAATCAAAATATAACTGAATTTCTTTTCATTAAAGTCACTTGAGATCGCTCAAGGTCCAACGCCTTAATGGTATTTTTTTCTTGTTAGTTAAAAATGAATCTTTCAAAAGCCTAAAATCAACTTGACACACAACTTTCTCACTTTAAAGAACTACATAGGTCTGAATTCCTCATCGCACTTGAGGATACGTAGGAGCAAGGGCAACACCCTTGTCGACCTCAAAAAATAAAGAAACATAAAAGGGGAAAATACATAATTTTAAAGTCATGTTAAGCACACTCGATTAAAGGCCATCGTCCCTTGTGATGGGCGCATGGGGTGCTAATACCTTTCCTGTGCGTAAACAACTCCCAAACCCTTCTTTTCAAAATTCGCAGACCCCTTTTTGGTTTTTCTAACGTTTTCCCTCGAATAAAGGTTGGTGATGACTCCCTCGCGTTTTCCTTTTTGGTTAAGTCTCACTAATTCTCAACCATTAATGTTGATTTTTTGTGCTAGTATGTCCAAGGGATTTGGTATCAGGCAAGAAGTTTAGAATCTGCAACCATGCAGGAACTAAGATAGAATGCATTAGCGAATTAAGGATGAGCAAGATAAGTGAGTAGAGAATTGTGAAGTTACATTGGATCGAGCGAATTTCAAGTCCAAACTTAGACAATCAAAATTGACATTCCCATCCAAGTCTAGTATTTCTATCTTTACTTAATTATTTTATTGTTATTTAATTTTTATTGCAATTTATTTTATGTTTTTTTATTTCGTGAAAATCACAAAATAATAATACAAAAACCTAGTTCTTAGTTAAATAATTACATGAAATCCCTTCTTTATCCCTTTGGAAGACAACTTGGACGATAATTCAGTTACTATATCATGATTTGATTACACTTGACCTATAAGTTGAATCTAACGTGAAATAAAACCCTAATAGTAGTTGAGAATAAGGTTGCCGGAGAAAAAGAGAGAGAGATACACAAATAATGGTTTTTTTCTCTATTTAACTGCATAGAGCGAGACAATCACGTTTCAATGAAGTTCCAAGTTACCATAAAGGAGAGAGAAGAAAAGAGCATTAAGGAATAGAAAATAACATTATTACCCTTAAATTATTTGCATCAAATAAAATTGAATGGTTTTTTGTCCAACTGAAAAGGTGTACCTTGCTAATTTACACCTTAAATTTTAATAGCGGTAAAGTAGCAAGCCTTTCTCTCTCTCTCTCTCTCTCTCTCTCTCTCTCTCTCTATATATATATATATATATATATATATATAATATTTGTATCTATTATAGATTTTTATTTATAAATTTCATATAAGTATTGGGTCTCAAGCCTTGCATTTCTCAGTCAAGTGTCCATCTATACTCATTGGATGATTATAATTAGGTACAAGTTCATTTTGTATGGTTTGGATGGACATATCCATAGCCGCACTATTTTCTTTTATCAACATTGGATTCTCTCAACTAGTATTTCCTTTAGCGTTATTATTAATGGATTTTGGTATCTCTGAAGAAGTTATAATCATATTCAATGGTCCTATCATTTTCTACCAATTTACTTATTGGCATGGTGTGATTTTGGCCTTTTCATTACTTTTATGGCTTTTCTTCTTAATTGGTATGCTTGGGGTTTTGAGATGTGCTATGATCCAAATTTACATTATCTATTTGTGGTACTATGTAGCACTAATTTTGTTGCATTAAAGATCAGTGATTTGAATTTTTTTTCATGCATCATTATTTTTGTCAGGAATTCATTTTTTTACATTAACTCCATGATAAGGTTGCTTTTTCCCTTGCTACAACCATCCAATCACCATTAAAATATTCCTCGAATGATTACATTAATGATTGATTCTTTATTACTAGGTAATGGGTGCAATAACTTTGCCATTAGTGCTAGTGACATTTTGATTGTTGTACCAATGCTAATGATTTCAGCACCATACATGACTTTAGAGGAGGAGAAGGTGATGTTGTGACCATAACACCCACACTTTAAAAACTTGATATTCCAACACCACCCAATCACCATGATTCTTTTCATTGAATGATGACATTAATGAATGATTCTATATCACTAGGTAGTGGGGGCAATAACTTCACCATTAGTGCTAGTGACATTTTGGCCGTTCCATCAACTGCTAGTGATTTCATTGCCAGCGCTTGGCTTCAAAGGAGGAGAAGGTGAAGTTGGACAATCTTAAGAAATGTGACCATAACATCCACACTTTAAAAAATGATATTACATTTTATCCAATCACCATGATTTTTTTTTCCTTAAATGATGGCATTAATGGTTGATTCTTTATTGCTAGCTGATTGGTGCAATAACTCTACCATTAGTGTTAGTGACATTTTGGTTGCTGAACCAACTGTGAGTGATTTCATCACTATGCTTGGCTTTAGAGGAGGAAAAAGGAGAAGTTGGATCATCTTGAGAAATGTTACTATCACATCCACACTTGGAGAAAATCTTGAATTCTTAATAAACCACCTTATACTAATCTACATGACCTGGACTTTTCCAATGATAGACTTGTTAAGAACAATTTGCATAAAGACTATCACAAATCTCCCTTGTGATGTTTTTAGAGTTTTGATGTCCACTTGTCTTACCGATGACTAAGCCAAAGACAAACAAAAACTTTCATCATAATAGACCATATTTATAATTAAGAAGCAAACCCAAACCATAGTATAATCAACCTTTGCTTTAATGGAGATAGATTGTGGGTTCAATACCTTGACTATCATACAAATATTGGTCAAAAGACATCAATGATTCACATATGACAATTTTTTTCCTATAATTTTTCACATAATTTTTTCATTGAAAATGTATTATTAGTGCATCCTAATGTATTTTGTAATATTTCTTTAACGTGATTTGCAAATGTTTTCTATAATTGATTTCTTATATCCATTAGTAAGGTCTAGTTTTTTAAATTAATACTTAAAATAAAAAATATTAATTTATTTATATATTTTGAATATGACAAATATTTTACTTTATAATAAAACCTATTGTATTTTTAACTTCTTATTTAATAAATACACAAAATACAAAATACGAGAAGAGATGTTGAATTGTATTTTGTTGTATTTAGAAACAATTTAACCTATTATTATGAAAGATATGAATATTTTAATTTTTCATTTCATTACAAAGTACGGAAGACATTATTTTATATTAATTAATGTGTATCTAAGTAAATAACACTACAAGAATTGTTCAGATTTGCTACAAATTTTAGCTACCAATAAATTTAGTAGTTATTTTAAAGCTAATTACCTATGCATTAGCTACTAAAATGATTCTCCTAGTTAAAATTAAATGCTTTATTTTTAGACATCTTTTCACATCGTGAAATTTTATAACCAAAAACACATTGAATTTTTTGTTCAAGCCCAACCTCTGGTTGAACCCTCAAACCCAACCCCCAAACTCTCTCTCCCTGACACCTTACCTCTGCTTTGCCGCCACAAATGTTGATTCGGGTCACCATAGGCCTTGTCTTCTAACTCTGAACCGATAGAATCTCCCTCTCATCCATCTCTATAAAAAGCCCCAATAAAATTGTGCCCAAGTGAAGATGTGACTGAGCCGGGAGTTGCTACGTGCACCCAGCATTATTGCTGGGGCACCCAGCAAACAGTGAAGTGGCGAAACTGCCCTTCAGCAATTATTCTTCCGGAAGAAGGTTCTTCCGGAAAGTTTCCGGAAATAATTTTTCCGGAAAGTTTCCGGAAGAATCTTCTTCCGGAAGAATAATTTGTGTCTTCCGGAAATACTCACAGACAATTTCCGGAAGAACGTCATCCGGAATGTTTCCGGAAGAAGCTTCTTCCGGAAGAATTCCATTGTCTTCCGGAAGAAGCTTCTTCCGGAAGTTAGTTTTTTTTTTTAATGCGTATGTAATGACGATTTTTCCCTTGTGTAAATTTCTTTAAATTAACGTCTTCAGGCTGTGTTTTACTGCGCTTTCTTTCTTTCTTCTTCAGGCTGTGTTTTACTGCGCTTTCTTTCTTTCTTCTTCCGTTTGCTTTGTTTCTTCTTCCGTTTGCTTTGTTTCTTCTTCCGTTTGCTGTTGTTTCGGTGGTGGTCCCTTCAGCAGTCTGTTGGTGGTCCCGTGAAGTGAAGTATTTGAAGATTTGGTGGTCCCGTGTTCCGTATTTGAAGTTTTATTAGTGGCTGTTGTTCCTATTTTGTCGGAGGTACGCGTTTATTTCGTTTTCCGGTTAGCTTTTAGAGAAGAAAAACAATAAAAAATGTATCCGGAAGAAATTTTAGGCACAGAAGGAGGAAGGTCCGGAATGACCACTTCCGGATGAAGGTCTTCCGGAAGTTAAGAAGCCCAATTCCGGAAGAAGGTCTTCCGGAATTGGCCTTCGTAACTTCCGGAAGACCTTCTTCCGGAATGTTAAATTATTACTAATTTATTTTAATTTCTGTTTTATAATTTTTTTAATTTCTGTTTTATATATATTTCTGTTAGTTAATAATGAATTATTGGTTTAATTAGGTATAATGATATATATTGTGGATTATAATTTTTTTTGTTTTATAATGGTATATATATATATATATATATATATATATATATATATATATTTCTGTTTTATAATTTTTTTTTATTTCTGGTTTATATATGTTGTGGATTATTGATTTAATTAGGTATAATGGTATAATATTAAATGATTTAGGTAACTTAAATGTATAATGGTACAAAAATGTTTTATTAGTTGTTTATTATAGTGATAAGTTTAGTTTAAGTAAATAATGTAGTTATAAATTTAGAATATAGTGATAATTTTAATATAGTCGTGTATGATGCATATGTCCTATTAATATGTTTGTTATTTAAGGTGTAGTAAATTTTTGGATGTGGTTATATGATAATTTGAATGTACTTGTGTATGATGCATATGTCCTTAAGATGGACGAAGATCAATGGAGGTATGACTTTGCGATGTCACAAGAAGTTCATATGGATTATGATTATGATAATCAAGAAGAATGTGGAGTGAATGAACGACATGTCGATTGTTCAAATGCTTTTAATACATCTCAGGTAATCATAGATAATTTGAGTCATTGGTTGAATTGATGGTTTGTACGAAAATTAATGTGTTAGGGTTGCGTTGTAGGTATTCGCTACTCGAGATAATTTGAGTCCTTAGTTGGACATCCATACGCCGGGCGATTGACTAAGGAAGAAAAGAAAATTATTGCTGATATGACAAAGTCGATGGTGAAACCGAAAAACATCTTGCTAACGTTGAAGGAACACAATGCCGACAGTTACACCACGATAAAGCAAATTTACAATGCAAGAAGTGCATATCGTTCTTCAATAAGAGGAGCTGATACCGAAATGCAGCATCTGATGAAGCTTCTCGAACGTGATCAATACATTCATTGGCATAGATTGAAGGATGAAGTTGTGGTGCGTGATCTGTTTTGGTGTCACCCAGATGCAGTAAAGTTATGCAATGCATGTCATCTAGTGTTTTTTATAGACAGTACCTACAAAACAAACAGGTACAGACTCCCACTACTTGACTTTGTTGGAGTGACACCAACGGCGATGACATTCTCTGCTGGGTTTGCATATCTGGAGGCTGAGCGTGTTAATAATATTGTATGGGCTTTGGAACGATTTCGAGGCCTATTTTTAAGACACGATCGCCTCCCTCTTGTTATTGTCACTGACAGAGACCTAGCACTGATGAATGCAGTGAAAACTGTGTTTCCCGAGTCTACTAATTTGTTGTGCAGGTTTCATATCGATAAGAATGTGAAGGCGAAGTGCAAATCTTTAATCGGGGAAAAAAATGCGTGGGACTATGTAATGGATAACTGGGGTACTTTGGTTGATTGTCCGTCCGAATACGAGTTCCATGAGTCATATCAGAAGTTTCAAGTTGCTTGTTCGCCTTGGCCGATGTTCGTTGACTATGTTAACGACACATGGATTATCCCCCACAAGGAAAAATTTATTACAGCATGGACGAATAAGGTCATGCACCTAGGCAACACAACAACAAACAGGTATTAACAACTGATTTTATTTGTTAGTAACGATTAATATTAAATGGTATTTAATTGTTGTATATTTTCATGTTTGTTGTGTATTTTAAATGTAGGGTTGAATCAGCTCATTGGGCTCTCAAAAGAGTACTACAAAATAGCGTTGGAGACCTATGTAGTGTTTGGGATGCCATGAACAACATGATCACGCTGCAACACGTCGAAATTAAAGCATCCTTTGAAACCAGTACGCATGTGGTTGGCCATGTATATAAAAAAACCTTATACAAGAGGCTTCTTGGGATGGTTTCGAGGGATGCTTTAAATCAGATTGCTTCTGAGATTGACCGTCTACGTTATCTCGGCAACAATCTCTCTTCTTGTGGTTGTGTGATGAGAAGCACGCACGGGCTTCCTTGTGCATGTGAGCTTTCTAGGTATACTGCTAGCAGCATCCCATTGGAGTCAGTCCATCTTTTTTGGAGGAGACTTTGCTTTTCAGACCAAGGGTTATGTGAGACGGAAGTCACCATCAAGGAAGAAATAGAGGTCATATCTAAAAGGTTTGATGAACTTGATGTGGCTGGCAAAGTAAATCTGAAGAGTAAACTTCGAGAAATCGCATACCCTGATCATAACTCTATGTGCCCTCCTCCATCAAAGGTGAACACTAAAGGTGCACCGAAGAAACCGATGAAAAGAAGTCAAACATCCACAAAGCGTGATCCGTCTTACTGGGAGTATGTTGATGCTTTTCATTCTGTTCAAAGCAGCAACTCTCCAGTGAAACGAAGTGCATCATGTTCTCAACCGCGTCAGCCAACAAGGATCATCCCGATGTTGGATCAATTTGCGTCATTCTTTCAAGGTTTCATTCGTGACGTTGTGGATGTGAAAGCGGACGGTAACTGTGGATATCGGTCCATTGGCGCTTTATTAGGTATGGGGGAAGATTCGTGGCCGTTAGTGCGTAATGAATTGCTTAAAGAACTTGGCAGGTGGTCGCATGAGTACATGAACCTCTTCGGTGGCACAGAGAGATTTGAACAATTAAAGTTGTCCCTACTTGTTGATGGATTTTCAAAGGTATGTTTTTAGGTTAATTTTTTTTAATAACAATGTTTAAATTACTTACATGTGTATGTTTGGTTCATTCAGGTTAGTGTGGACAAGTGGATGGATATAACAGACATGGGATATGTGATTGCTTCACGGTATAACGTAATCCTTGTATCGTTGTCCCAACAACAAAGCATGACATTTTTCCCTCTTAGAAGTCAACCACCACCTGACTCTTCTGGCCACCGCATCATATGTGTCGGTCACGTGTTTGGAAATCATTTTGTTCAGGTACATTGAATATAGTTAGTGTAACAATTATGCAATGACTTCGCTTGTTCGTTTGGCACGGTCAGCGCATGATATAATGTTTGTTCATGTACAACAGGTTTATTTGAAAGACCATTGTCCGTTGCCGCCCCCAGCGCTGTTGTGGTCAACCAATTGTTATTCTCAGGCAAAGCAATGGGCAATTCCATATATTAGTAGAATGCAGGAATACACAAGCTTGATGTCATTCAAAACACACTATGTAGACCTAAATGAAGACTAAACATTCATTGTTTATTTATTTGTATTCATTATGCGATATAATTCGTTGTAACCCGTCACTAACCAATTAATATTATCAACTACTCGTTTGGTTAAGCAAGGAAATTGTTGGTCCAACAAAAATCATTTACGCGTACAGCATACATCATTGTCATAATTGACAACACATAATGACATGCATGCGTGTTACAGTTTGAGCATGACAACACATTGGTTGACTTCAGTACACATTTTGAAACTAGCAGTCGCTCAACAACACATTGGTTGACTTGACTACACATTAGCGACAACACATTGGCTGACTTGACTACACATTTACGCGTGTCTATTTTTTTGTAAACAAAGTTAAACAATTTTTGGATGAAATTCACTACTGGAAGCCATTCACCGATACAGGTAACCAAATTCGCTTTGAGTGTATCATTTCCTATTTCATCATGGCATCAAGATATAGAACAGAAGTTTCATAGTTTACCTGTAAGAAAATTGGCACGTAAATGGAAATGGTTCTTCATCTATTTCGTAGAAAGAGCTCCAACCCATAAGTGGCTGAGACTCCATGATCATGCTCCAGACACGAAGATATATAAAGACGTTGAAGTATTGAAGAAGGATTATAAGTCCCTTCCTTGCTGAAACAGTAGTAGAACGTGG
Organism: Glycine max; assembly: GCF_000004515.6. NCBI lineage: Eukaryota > Viridiplantae > Streptophyta > Magnoliopsida > Fabales > Fabaceae > Glycine > Glycine max. The sequence goes on along the minus strand of NC_038256.2, from coordinate 5,150,539 downwards.
GGAATATGAAAGGAAGTTGGCAATTTATATGAATACGAAATAGGAATATACGATGATGAGAGTGAATCATATGTAACTTAAGGTGGCTATTAATTGCTTGGAGAATGTGCGCGCCGCCTTCTATGCGTGAATGCGTTTTAATGGTGACGATGAGTATGCTTGCGAGAGTTACAAGAATACAAGGGGAATAAGAATATTCCAAGTTTGAACTTTAATGAACTCTCTTGCTTCTTTAATGAATAGGTTTTGAAGATTGTGATCGTGGAGCTTCTGTGCATTTGGAAGATTTGATCTTTTTTAGGATCCTTTAATTAATCCGTTTATCACATTGTAAACAAGCAAGATGATTAGGTCTAATATGCTGTTATGTAGCCTATAATGGAACTGTGCATGCTAGCTCTGCTTGCTTTAGGCCAATCATGAATTCGGTTATTACAGTAATTATTTACTTGAACATGGAAAAAGGGTTCATTTCCTATTTTTTTGGATTTTGAGGCTTTGTTTTGACGTGTTAGTTGACGGAACTGGGGAACGGGACTATTTTTTTTGGATTCTTTGACGTCCAAACATGAGAAATGGCCGCCCTCCATTGTCTCAGGGCACAGGCACACCCACGCAAAAAAATCCCAAACATGGGTACTTGAACATGGAAAAAGGGTTCATTTCCTATTTTTTTCGATTTTGAGGCTTTGTTTTGACGTGTTAGTTGACGGAACTGGGGAACGGGACTATTTTTTTTGGATTCTTTGACGTCCAAACATGAGAAATGGCCGCCCTCCATTGTCTCAGGGCACAGGCACACCCACGCAAAAAAATCCCAAACATGGGTACTTGAACATGGAAAAAGGGTTCATTTCCTATTTTTTTCGATTTTGAGGCTTTGTTTTTTATGTAATTCTTACAAACATGGAAAAAGGGTTCATTTATGTAATTCTTACAAACATGGGTACTTGAACATGGAAAAATGGTTCACTTATGAATTATTAATCATTTTAAAAACTTTTATTTTTTATGTAATTCTTACAAACAAAACTCATGATTCTAGGTTCCCTTTTTTTAAAAATAAATTTAAAACAACCGTAAACTTCGCTTAAGAACCACAAACAATCGGAATAACAAACTATATTATAAAATAATAAACTGTGCAAAACACGTCAACTATATTAAACAAAAACTGTAATAATTACAAATATTCATGTCAACTACAACACAACAAAATAAATACAATGATCAATGGTCCGTGCGGCGTCTCTGACGAGCCCTGACCGTCCCATCAGCACTGGGTCCCCCTCTCGCGATCGTCAGGCAGTCCTGCATAATGTCATATAACTCTGTGCCTGCAGTGACTATCCTAAGGTTGAGCACACGCTCCAACCTCTGTGCAATCGCCTCATATCCCTCGTAATCATCCTGTCAAAGTCAGTAAAAACATTTATTATGAAATTCAAAATAAACAACAACTCATAAAACATTAAACGCGCAAATAATCTTACCACATATGGAGGGGGGTCAAATGCCACTGGAACCTGGGGGCTGGGCGGCTGTATGTAGTCCTCAGGGTCTGCAGCTGGTGCATCCCTCTGCTGGTCAGCTGCCTGGGTCGGTGTCATGAAAGGGTGAGATATGCGGAAAAACCACTCAATGTAATCCGCAGATACCTGCCCAGGCACTAAACAAGGCTGACCCGCAGGTAGTAAGTGATCCGCAAACTCCATCCACCTGTCATCTATCTGATCCTGTGACAATCGTGCACTAACAGGCGGCGGAGGGATGCTCTGGATGTAACCGAACTGGCGTACCACCCTCTCCGGTCGAACTGCGACGATCATAGGACCCCATCTGAGCTGACCCTGGAACGATGAAATCTCCTGAAACGCCCTAACACCCCGATGCTCCGTGTACGGCAACCAGGACACATCTGTGACGGTCAAACCATCACAACGTGCCCTGTAGGGTGCTCCTGTGATGCCCTTCATGTGCGCCTTCGACGTCAACCACCGGGAAGCACGTGGGGACGTCTCCTGGTATGTGTCGTCAGTCACGCACTGATGCACACTAGGGAAGTGCTCATAGATCCAGCACTACACAATAATTGAGGTTAACATAACATAAAAACATGTTTAAATCATAATCGAACCTAACATATTAATAAACACAAAATTTACCTGAAATAGCGTCAAGTACCTCGCAAGCTGTCTGGTGGTGGTCCTACAAGCCTCATCTAACTGGTCGTACATATGAACCAGCGCGGCAACCCCCCAAGCGTAACCACCACTATGAGCGAGGTCCCGGAAAGCGTCAAGATGGACCACATGCACGTATGTTGCACTCTTATTAGCAAAAAGAGTGCAACCGACAAGGTGCAGCAAATAAGCGCGAGCTGCGACAATCCACCGCCGGGCCTGACATCTGGTCTCATAAATGTCACGAACCCATCCTAATCGTACATATGCTCCACGTGTGAGCGCTGTCTCGGCTCTGGCCTCCTCCGCAGACACTTCCAGCAACTCCGTGAGCAAGAATCTGGCCTCCTCCGTAGAAAGAGCGTGGAAACTGTGCAAGGCGCCAGTGATGGGCAAATGTAGAATGGACGACACATCATCCAATGTGATCGTCAGCTCTCCTACTGGAAGGTGGAAGGTGCTAGTCTCACTGTGCCACCTCTCCACAAATGCGGATATAAGTCCAGGATCGCCAGTAATAACTGAACAATCTATCAGTGGACTTAATCCTGTGGCAGCCACCAGGCCTTCAATCTCAGGCACTGGCCTCCCAATCAGTGTCAGCTTCCTCCCATGTGACACTAACTTCAAATCAGGACGTTCCTGATTTGAAGTACAAATTATACAATTATTAAAAAAAAATTAATCATAAACAAATAAATAAACAATGACAAATAATTAACAAATTAAAATACCTGTCCACTCCACACGGCATGTGCAACATGCTCGGCAAATGATGTGAGCACTGACGGGTCACGTGGACCACCAGGGAATCCCTCTGCAGCATCATCACCATCTGACCCCTCACCACTATCAGCACCCTGTGCGTCCGCACGCATCTCAGGTGCCTCCGTAGGCTGCTCAGGGACATCATCAGTCATGTCAGCGACGTCCTCAGCCATATCACGTCCCTCCGTAGTCATCTGATGAACAACTAATGTAAAACTTCATTATTAATAAACATGCACAACTTAATTTTTTTTTAAAAAAATTAAACAAATTCATCTCTGCCTACAACTCTACCTATGGCACGACCTAAACCTCGTGTTCTGGCCATGATCTGTAAATCATGTCGAACACGTATTTTTTTCGGTCAAAATATACACAATTTTCTTTATAAAAAATCAACTTTATTTATAAACAAATAAGACTAACTTAAATCAAATTATTTTCACACATACACGACCTAATTTTAAAAAAAAATTAAACAACTTCATTTATATAAAAAAAAACAACTAATGTAAAATAAAATTATTAATAAACATGCACAACTTAATTTTTTTAAAAAAAATTAAACAACTTCATTTATAAAAAAAAAACACAACTAATATAAAAATAATTCATTACTAAACATCCACAACTTAATTTTTAAAAAAAAATAAACAACTTCATTTATAAAAAAAAACACAACTAATGTAAAAAAAATTAATTAGTAAACATCCAACTCTTAATTTAAAAAAAAAAATAAGAAACTTCATTTCTAAAAAAAAACACAACTAAATTACTTAGTAAACATCAACAAGTTAATTTTTTTAAAAAAAAAATAAACAACTTCATTTATAAAAACAAAACACAACTAATATAAAAATAATTCATTACTAAACATCCACAACTTAATTTTTTAAAAAAATTAAACAACTAATGTAAAAAAAAAATTATTTAGTAAACATCCACAATTTTTTTAGTAAATAAAATACTTCATTTATAATAAAATAAACTAATTAATTATAAAAAATTAGTATTTTTATAAAACTTCCAAAACACACAACTTTAATTATAAAAATAGACAACTTCATTTTTAAAGAAAAAACACTAATTTTAAAAAAAACAATAAACAAAAACAAACACAACTACTTTTATAAAAAAAAATTAATTTACAAATTAATATTTAGTAAAAATACACAATTTAAATTATAAAAAAAATATGACATCAAAAACCCAAACTTCATTTTTCATAAAATCTAAAAAACAAAATAACCAAAATAAATAAAATAATTCATTTAAAAAAAAACAAAACAATTTCTGTTTAAAAAAAATTTTTAAAAAAAAACACAAAAAAAAAACAAAAAAACCACTTCCGGAAGAAGTGGTTCTTCCGGAAACACTCCGGAAGAAGGGTTCTTCCGGAAAGGTCTTCCGGAACTTTGAAACTTCTTCCGGAAGTGCGCGTCTTCCGGAATTCTTCCGGATGAACCACTTCTTCCGGAAAGTTCCCGGAAGACGTTTTCCGGAAGTCTTCCGGAAGAAGTGTTCTTCCGGAAGACGTTTGGTTACTTCCGGAAGAACACTTCTTCCGGAAACTTTCCGGAAAACGTTCTTCCGGAACTTCCGGAAGAACCCCTAACGGGTCTTCCGGAAGACTCCGTCGTCAGCCATTTCCCCATTTTTTCCGGCGTCTCCTGCTCTCGTCTTCTACCCTACGGTTCCGCTAACCTAAGGTTCTTCTAACCTACCCTAAATGCTACAACTACAGTGCATAATAAAAGCAAAGGGAAGATTAGGGACACCTACCTCGAACGGAAATGGCGTCCAACCGAAGCAGGCTCGCGGAAGAAGGCTCGCGGAAGAAGGCTCGCGGAAGGAAGAACGAGAAGGCTCGCGGAAGAAGGCTCGCAAAGGAAGAAAAGCAGAAGCAAGAAGAAGGCTTAGTGATTCCGGGAGAGGAGAAGAAAACTATTTCAATATTTTAAACTTTTTTAATGAAGGGTAAAATGGTAGTTTCAATAAATTGCTGGGTGCACCAGCAATATTGCTGGGTGCACCTAGCATATCCCGACTGAGCCATAGCCATCAAAGTCATTTTCGGCCACCACGATTTTCGATTCTTAGTCTTGACACTAGTCTCTCGCATACGAGCTTCTCTCTCGCATATTTAACACCATGTTTTTTTTAATTAAATTAAAAAGGGTTTTATTTTAAAATAAATAAAGTATTAGAAAAATAATGAAATTTTTGTAATTAAATAAATAAGGAGAAATATTTTTATTAATTATAATAAAGGTTTTAAGGTAACTAAAATAAATATATTTTTAGAAAATAAAAAGGATGTTTTATTTATTTATTTAATAAAGTAAAATAGAATTCTTTTTTATGAAATAATAAAATAAAGAAAAAATAAAATAATTAGTAGACTCAGAATCCTAGCTATAAATAGAGACATATTAGGTCAATTTTTATAATTATGATACGTCTCCACGCTCTTTCTTCCTTCCAAATTTGTTCTCCCTTCATTTTCCAAAACCCTCTCTTTCCCACATACACTCAAAGCTATCCAAGTAAAACTACTATCCCAGACTCGTTAATCGTTGGATCGTCCTAAAATCTAAATAATATCTTCCAAACTTATTTTCGCACATCCCCACTGTTGGAATTTATAAAATAATTTTTGTAGAGAGAGATATGCCCCTTGCACAGAGATAGTCAAATTGATGCTCCAATCCCTTCTCCTTCTCTTTAACGCTTGGAAACCCTAGCAGAGTAACCAGAGAAAAAACTTATGGAATGTTAGGGAACCGCTAGAAACGCCGCTATCATTATCGGACTACACATGTGAGCCGCTTAGAGGTAAGGGATGAGTTACTCACGCTTGAATATTAGAATGAACATGTATAGGGATCCCTAGAAGATCAATTTATGGTTGTTTTATGAAATTCAATTTTGTTTTCATTCTTTTAGTCACGAATTGACTGTGTTTGATGAACCAATTGATGTTCCGATGTGAAATTGTTATGAAATTGATATGTTCTATTCCATTGTTTCATGCTTTAAATATTTATCTATGATTATAATGTGTGTCTCTCTCTTGTTTCTCGTATCTATAAATTGTACGTTTGATTGCTTTATTATAGTGAATTGAGTGCACTTTCAGTATATTTGTGTCACAAGATATCTATTTGATTTTAATATATTATTGTTCAATTAACTGCCGACAATCTCCGTATTTTTCTTATTGATGATGGTTGGAAAGATTTTTAAATAATACTCCATGATACCATGCGAATGCGCATGATTGTGCTTTGCTCTTGAATCAATTGGATAAATATAAAGCTATATAAAGAATAGGACGAGATTTAATAGATTAGCGTGAGAATTATATTGTTGGAAACATTCTTTGTCATGTTTTAGTCTCATAAGCTTATTACGTGTTGATGATTATAAGACATATATATGTATATGAATTGTTAAAATAAATTAGGAATTAATAGTTCAAATAATAAAATTAAATTGAAGAAAATTAATATATTAAGATTCAACAATAAATACTTTCAATGCATTTTTAGTTTAATTATTTATTAAATCTTTTTAATTGAAAATAATATAGTTCAATTTAATATATACATGTTTTGTGCCATGTAAATATTAATACTGTGTGATGTTTATATGATTCATGAAGTCTGATAACATGTTACTTTGGGATTATAACATTGTGATTGAGATTGAGAGTATGTGATAAATTAAGTATGTGTTGAATTATAAGATACATGTGTATTGAGATTTTGTACGCTTTGAGTTGTGAGCTATGAACTGTACAATCACATAATTGTAAGACCCTTTAAGGGCGATGAGTTAATGTGCGATGAGTTTTATGATGGGCTCCATTGTGGGAACCCGATGAGTTTAATTAATTTGAGGTGCGACGAGTTAAAATGATTTTAAAAACAATTGAGTAGTTTGTGTGTATTGCATATCAAACTCTAGTGGCACATATATGATTTTAAATGCCTGTTTTAATGAGATGATTAATCATATGAACATAACATATTAATTTATTATTGTGTGATATGTATATGATGCATGAAGTGTGATAACATGTTGTCTTGGGGTTATGAAAGTGTGATGAACTGTGTGTAAGTGACAAGTTGAGTATGTGTTAAATTATGAGATCACGTGTGTATTGAGATATTATGTGCATTGAATTGTGAGTTATGAACCACACAATCACACGATTGTGGGTCCTTTGAGGACAACAAATTTTTGCACGACGAGTATTGTGATGGAATCCACTGTGGGAACCCAACGAGTTGAACCACTTTGAGACGTGACGAGTTAAAATTATTTTCAAAATAATTGAAGAGTCATGTGTTTTGTTTAGTTCATAGATAGAGTCTGTGTGTTAAAATATTTTTTGAGTTGGACCTGAATCAAGAAGGAGAAACCCTTGCGGAATCTTCAGAATCTAGGCCTTAAGGGTAAATACACTCATTTTGAATGCTCATTTAAGCCTGTGTCAATCTCACATAGTTGGAGCATTCTCGCAATACAGTGTGATCATGGGTGGTCTCCCTATGATTTTACCTAGTGAGAGTGACTTGACTTACCAATGTATGATTTGTCATGTCATGTACTCCTAAGCGTCCGACGAGGTTTTTCACTGACATGGTACTACATTACATCTAGGATTGAGTCTTAGTATATCTATTACATAATGCTTGTGTATTGATCATTATTGACTGGTTGAGTGATATCATGTTTTGATCTTTGAGTACGTGAATGATGTGAAAATGTGTGAGATGTGTTGTGTTAAGACGTGATGTTGTACGATAAGTGATTGAATGATGTGAGCTGTGTTTAAGTAAGCTATATTTCATTTATATGATATGTATATCTACATGTTGTCTCATTTCTCTCTATTAGCTATGAATGTGATAACTCACTCATTGTGTGTTGTTTGTGTTTGGATCCTATGATAATCTTGAATCTTCTGTTCATGGGAGCAAATAGTTAGGTGGATGGCTATAGAAAAGCTCATGCTAAAGCACGTTGAGACACTATACTGTGCTCTGATATGATGTGACATCGGGCCTTAAGATTTTATGTTGTTTTTTTCATATGCTAGTTTGAGATATGTAGTTGAACATGATTTACTGCTATGTTTCTCATTGGAATTTTAGTTGTAATATCGGTACGGTCTTTGTTTGGAGTCGAAACATGTTTTTATATTCTTACCGATAAATTTTAACTTGGTTAATTGGTGAATGTAAAATTTGTACTCCGTTGAGAAATTTTATATTGAGTTGTGAAGTAAATCTTTTTAAGTTACTCCCGCTATTCTATGTTTCCTTTCACTATATGTATGTCGGGGTAAAGGGTGTCACCACATACGATCCTTTCTCACATCCCATCTTATTCTCTTGTTTGGTGAGTTTAAATCCTAAATGTGCACTCCTTTAATTAATTTGAAGTTTGATCTGTTAATTTCGATTTGCTAATTCTGATTTGTTATGCATATGTTTCTTCGATTTGAAGTTCAATCTGTTAATTGGTGAGTTCAATGGCTGCTCTGCTTCAACTCACCGCATCTAAAAACAAGAGATACACTGACTTTTTGTTTAAAGCTAACTCTTCACTATGAATAATCTTGCAATTTGTCAATTACTTTTGTCCTACTGGTAATGTGCTGATTATTTTGTGAGCATGGAGCATTCTATAACCTTTTTGATGATTTTCTATGTGTTTTTAGGGTATGGGCTTTTTAGGCTAGAACTTTGAATGTTTATTAAAAAAGGATATGTGTGTTAGGCTTGTATTTTCAACATTTGAATTATAAGAGACTAACTTGACTTGATTTGTGTACATGAGTTCAAATCTCTTATTATTTATAAGTTCTAATCATAAGTTATTTGTAGACTTTAGAAGTTCTAAACAACAACATAAGAATTAGCTTTTGAAATACCGAACCTGCCAACATCACACAAGAACATATCCTTTTGATTAGTTCTCTATCTTTCAAAGTTGGAAACTGGGAACTAAGGTTGGGGTTTCCTCACTGTGGTTGGTTTAGGTAGTGTATGCAGATTTATGCTATATCTTTTTGTTTGATTGGGGCATTAGGAGTTTGGAAAAAACAAAATCAAAGAATCTAGTATAAATATCCTTTTGAGCAGAAAATGACTAGTCATTGTTAATAGTGGTTGAGATTCGTTTTAGGGATTAAAAATAGAAGATGATTCAAATTCTGTTATTTTATCTATGTTTAAAGATTGCTTTTGATTCCTTGTTATTTTTTGTCTTTTTTTTTCTTGCACGCAGGATGTTTAAATTACTGGAATTCCTTTACATTTAGTTATATAGAGTAATGAAAATTTGGGAGAAATTACAAGGAAAATGACTTATACCTATAGACAAAATTCGTCACTAGAAGTCCAAAATCCATAGGTAGATGTATAAAAGACTTTGTCCTACGGACATTTTGGGTGTCAACTTTGAGGGGATATACACCTACAACTAATAGTCTGTCACTATAGGCTTTACCTAAAGATATATTTTTACCTACAGTCAAATTTGACTATCACTATAGGTAACACCGAAAATTTCAAATGTGTAGGTAAAAGATATTAATTTATACCTATAATCTCTAACTGTAGGTAAAAGTCAATTTACTTGTACCTACGGTCTTCTGTAGGTAAATGCCATATAATAATAATAAAAATAGTTCCTAATTACACTCTTTATTGATTATAATTTTTAATTAAATATACATGAGTATAGATACATGAGCTTATTATTATGCTGCACAAAGTTAGAGATCTGCTGCAACATGGCTTTTGGAAAGTTACAACAACCTGCTACATACAATTAGATTTTTGTTAGCTTGATTTGTGATTATTGTAACTGGGTTGTGTGCTTTTTAACATATTGTAGCCCTTGATCCATTTGTCATTGTGAAATGATTTAGCATCAGTAGTGCTATAGAAAATTTTCCAATTCACTTTGCCTTGTTTTTTAGTACCATGTGCATGGTCCTTCCTACGTGTATATTTTTGGTGCACCATGACCTTGCTCTTTATATGGAGGGAATCATCACTAAAATGTAACAAATTTCTAAATTTCTAAATGTATAAAAGAGTTAATTCGAGTTGCTGGACAAATAGATGAAGTAAAAACCAAACACTTGAACATTTTGTCACTGGCTTACATCTTCATTACCATCTAAACCATGTTCTTGAAATAACAAAAATGTCAACATATTAATTATTAAATGTCAACTTACTACATACATAGATAGTACGGATACACTGCAAGCTATACCATATGCTAACAAAAATGGCATTGTCAACATATTAACTATTAAATTTCAACTCACCTCTAGTTGAGATTGTTTGTAGTTTGATGATTTTTACTAGTAGAACCATTTGTAGGTACCTAAATTAAAAGAATGTTTTTTCTTTGTAAAGTATCATATCATAGTTAAATCGTTGAATTATAAATTCATACCTCCTCATCTATAGCTTCTAAGACTTGATTAATTTTTGGATCTTTTGCAAATCACACTTTAAGCACAACGACAAGGTTTTCAAGCAAATTCTCCAACTTTTGAATTCTATTGTTTGCTTAAGAGCTTTGAGATGAACTTGCTTGATGTGGAAGCTTGCCAAGACAATGCACGCATCCTCTTTTTTCAGGTCCTTAGACTTTTGAATATATATCATTTGTCTAATTAGTAGAATCTTGGGTGCTTTGTAAATTTTGTGAACTCTCTGCTTCAACCATTTTCTTTTTTAGTTCATCCTACGTAAATACACCTTATAAATTATTACCATACATCAATATCCTCAATACTTCAATTTCACTAAACAAAACTCATCTCCACAATAGTTACTCCTCCTCACCCCATAACCTTCTATTAGAAAATTAAGCAAAACAAAGAAAAAGTATTGAAATTAAAATTAAAATTCTTACAATTACAATAGAAGCCTTTTCAGTAACAATGCTTCCATCTTTTCGAGTTCGAGTGTCAATATAAATTTATGCCCTAGAAGGTTGCACTCCCTTAGCCTTTGTTGTCTAACATTAGTTAAAAAAATCAATCATTGTATTTGTATTAAGCAATTTAATATTAAAAAATATAAAAAAGACAAACCATCTCATGAATCTGTCTTGGAAGATTCTTGGTTCCCATGCAATGCAAGTCCTCATATTTTGAGTGGCTCTTTTTGTTGATGTTGCTTATTTTCTATAACCAACAAATATAAAAAGTCAATAATAAAAATAAACATATAATATATAATTGTTATGTTAGCAAAAGGTTGGTGACATTGTCATGTATACATGTCCTTTCTCAGAACACCAATAATGTGCTAAATCACGATATTGAGAAGGATCAATCCTTGGATCTGGGATGTAAGCAACCATTTCCTCCTTAGTTTTGCTCTCATCATATCCTTTTGATTTTAGTTCATATTTAAATCACCTCCATTTCAAACTTATGTCATCAATCAATATTTTCTTTGTTTGTTCAGTTAATTCAGGAACAAATCGAAACTTACTCTATTATGAGTATCATTAACAAACAAAAAAGATCATTTTGTTAGACATTAGAAGACATAAAATTTTACAAGAAGCCAGATGAAACAACACTTATTGTAGAAGCAAAGCTTCATGATGAATCAAGAATGATTCAAAGATGTTTTGATGATAACAAAGGTGATGACAAAAAGCTCAAAGGTCAATCAAAGAATGAGTTCAAGAAAGATAGAATCAAGAAAGAATGAGTACAAGATGTTCAAGATAGAATCAAGAACACTTCAAGATTCAAGGATCAAGCTTCCAAGAATCAAGATCAAGATTCAAGACTTAAGATTCAAGAATCAAGAGAAGACTTAATCAAGATTCAAGAATCAAGAGAAGACTTAATCAAGATAAGTATGAAAAGGTTTTTTCAAAAACTGAGTAGCACATGGATTTTTCTCAAAACATGTTTACCAAAGAGTTTTTACTCTCTGGCAATTGATTACCAGATTGTTGTAATTGATTACCAGTAGCAAAATAAATTTGAAAAAGTTTTCAAATGAATTTACAACGTTCCAATTGATTTCAAAAAAGCTGTAATCGATTACAATGTTTTGGTAATCGATTACCAATGCCTTAGAACGTTGAAATTCAAATTCAAATGTGAAGAGTCACATCCTTTCACATAAAAGCCTTGTGTAATCGATTACACTAATTGGTAATCAATTACCAGTGATTGTTTCTGAATAAATCAAAAGATGTAACTCTTCAAATGGTTTTTTGACTTTTTCAAATTGGTTTTAAGTTTTTCTAAAAGTCATAACTCTTCTAAATGGTCCTCTTGACCAGACATGAAGAGTCTATAAAAGCAAGGCTTTGTTTTGCATTTTATATCAATCCAATTAATCTTATACAATCCTTTACAAGCCTTGAATCTCTTTGAACTTCTTCTTCTTTGTGCCAAAAGTTTTCCAAAGTTTTCTGGTTTTCTAAACCTTGAAAACTTGTGCTATTCATTCTTTTTCATCTCTTCTACCTTTGCCAAAAAGAATTCGCCAAGGACTAACCGCCTGAATTCTTTTTGTGTCTCTCTTCTACCTTTTCCAAAAGAACAAAGGACTAAGCGCCTGAATTCTTGTGTCTCTCTTCTCCCTTGTCAAAGAATTCAAAACAACACAGTCTTAGAATTCTTTTGATTCTTCCCTTTCCCTTATAAAAAAGTTTTCAAAGGACTAACCGCTTGAGAATTCTTTTGTATCCCCATTCACAAAGTATCAAAGGTTTAACCGCCAGAGATCTTTGTCTTAACACATTGGAGGGTATATCCTTTGTGGTACAAGTAGAGGGTACATCTACTTGGGTTGTTGACTGAGAACAAGAGAGGGTACATCTCTTGTGGATCAGTTCTAGTGGAGGGTACATCCACTTGGTTCAAAGAGAACAAGGGAGGGTACATCCCTTGTGGATCTTTGCTTGTAAAAGGATTTTTACAAGGTTGAAAGAAATCTCAAGGATCGCAGGTCGCTTAGGGACTGGATGTAGGCACGGGTTGTTGCCGAACCAGTATAAAAACTCTTGTGTGTTTGTTTCCTTCTTCCCTACTCTTTTACTTTCCGCTGTGCATTTTAATTTCCGCTTTTACTTTTGGTTAAGTTTCTCTTCTACTCCTTATTCTCTTAACAACATAGTAAAAGCCTTAGAAGAGTAAATTTTTAATTATTAAAGGTTTAGGAATAATTAATTCATCCCCCCTTTCTTAATTGTTCTGAGGCCACTTGATCCAACACTTATAAAGTTTTATACTAGACCTGAATTAATTCAACCATGTTAGTAATATAGTCCTCAGGCATGTCTTTCCAGCTAAGAAAATTGATAGGAGCACATTGGTGTCTCCTTACCAAGCTCCCAATTGCATTCAGTAGAGTTTTCCCTTCCCAACCCATAGGATTGCCCCAATGATCTACTTCAACAAGTATGAATTCTCCATTTGGCAAGTCCCACACATCGAGCATATGTGTACAACCTATGGTTCTCTTTTTACCTAAATCATTCATGGATATGACATTTATCAAACACACACACAGATTTGAACTATATGGAAAAAAGAAACTCACTAGTAAATTTAATCTTATCATATTCTAAAAGATACTCAACTCAAACAAAATTGTACATATAATTCTAACCCAAAAAAGCATGGAAGTTTCACTTTTGATCATCATATCTATTTTCTGGCTACAGATATCATTCTGGAGATGTAAATGTCTTCATCTCATCTATTACTCAAATAGCATGGAAGTTCAACATTGGATGTATGAAAATGTCACAAACTGAAGGACGAATCAGCAAAATATCTATAAGCTTTCTGAGCACAAGAATGTCAAAAAGCATAATCCAATTTACTCACCTAGCATATGTGTATAATACCTTTAGTTGAACTTTCACTTGCACTTTCAAGAGAAGTATGAGACTGAACATGACTTTCTTCTTGTATGTGTTGTTATGTTTGTGATTGTTGATTTAGTTAATAAAAAATTGTGTTATAAATAATTTAATATAAAATAAAGAAATTAAGTTAATAAAATCTTTATATCTCCTTCAAATTGTGCATTTTCTTCAAGTAAAGAGTTGTTATTTTAGTTCACTTCAGTAGAGCTTTCAATTGATTGCTCTTTTGCTTGTGATTGACCTTCATTTTGAATGATATTCAACTTTCTGCGCTTTACCATAGTATGTTGAATAAACCAATCCAAAAAATAAAATAAAATAAAAATTAGATAGAGCTACTTTATTGACTATGATTTTTTTAAACACCATGCCAAAAATAAAAGAAGAATAAACTAATTACCTAAAATGCGAATTTAGATTGCTTGTAAGCTATCTTTTCACCAATCTCCAATCACCAAGAATCAAACTATTGAGGAAACAACCACACATATTTTGATTGAAAACTGATAACATCATTATATTTTGAGTGATTTTTATACATAACAAAAAATAAACACAAGAGTAATGAATAATAAGAACAAAAAACTAAAGAAAGGAATAAGCGTATATAAATGTGACAAAATGTTCAATACATGTATACTCAAAATATAACCAAATGTTAAAATAGAACAAATAAAAACAAATCAAAAGAAGTTTGCATCGCTCTCATCAAGATTATGATGGAGCACACTATGTTGCCAATAAGGCAATGTGAACAAAATACTTCTCTTTTTCCATGGTGACCAATCCCCAACTCCATGATATTCCATCTGTCTCAAAGCAAAAGCTCCACTAGGTAGATCAGGTGGAGCTCTAAACTCTTGGGTTCCATCAAAATATCTTTTATTGTATCTCCACTTATGATTGGGATGACTTTTTTTTACATGCATCAAATGTTTTTACCCCAATTTCCCATAATTCCTTTAATTCTTCCACAAGAGGCTGCATATAAAAATCAAGGTTCATACCTGGACCTTTTGGACCAGGAGTAAGCAATTAAAGTACAAAATTAGGTTGCTTCATACACATCTATGGAGGAAGATTGTACGGAATCAAGATAACAGGCCAAGTGCTATGGGAAATTGCCATAGTTTTTAAAGGATTACAGCCATCAGTAGCCAAACCTATGCTGGATCGAGTGGCCTCAGAATAATTAAGAAGGGGGGGGGGGTTGAATTAATTATTCCTAAACCTTTACTAATTAAAAAATTACTCTTCTAAGGCTTTTACTAAATTGTTAAGAGAATGAGGAGTAAAAGAGAAACTTAATAGAAAGTAAAAGCGGAAATTAAATGCACAGCGGAAAGTAAAAGAGTAGGGAAGAAGGAAACAAACACACAAGAGTTTTCAAACTGGTTCAGCAACAACCCGTGCCTACATCCAGTCCCCAAGCGACCTGCGGTCCTTGAGATTTATTTCAACCTTGTAAAAATCCTTTTACAAGCAAAGATCCACAACGGATGTACCCTCCCTTGTTCTCTTTGAACCTAGTGGATGTACCCTCCACTAGAACTGATCCACAAGAGATGTACCCTCTCTTGTTCTCAGTCAAATGCAAGTAGATGTACCCTCTACTTGTACCACAAAGGATGTACCCTCCAATGTGTTAAGACAAAGATCTCAGGCTGTTAAACCTTTGATACTTTGTGAATGGGGATACAAAACAATTCTCAGGCAGTTAGTCCTTTGAACACTTTTGTATTAGGGAATGGGAAGAATCAAAAGAATTCTAAGACTGTGTCATTTTGAATTCTTTGACAAGGGAGAAGGGAGACACAAAAGAATTTAGGCGGTTAGTCCTTCGTTCTTTTGGAAAAGGGAGAAGAGAGACACAAAAAGAATTCAGGCGGTTAGTCCTTGGCGAATTCTTTTTGGCAAAGGGAGAAGAGAATGAAAAGATGAATAGCACAAGTTTTCAAGGTTTGGAAAACCAGAAAACTTCAGAAAGCTTTTGGTACAAAGAAGAAGAAGAAGTTCAAAGAGATTCAAGGCTTGTAAAGGATTGATTGGAAAAGATTGATTGATAGAATGAATTAATTGAAAAATGCAAATCAAAGCCTTGCTTTTATAGACTCTTCATGTCTGGTCAAGAAGACAATTTAGAAGAGTTATAACTTTTAGAAAAACTTAAAACCAATTTGAAAAAGGCAAAACCTTTTTGAAGAGTTACATCTTTTGATTTATTCAGAAAGAGTCACTGGTAATCGATTACCAAATTAGTGTAATCGATTACCAAATTAGTGTAATCGATTACACAAGGCTTTTAAGTGAAAGGATGTGACTCTTCACATTTGAATTTGAATTTCAACGTTCAAGGGCACTGGTAATCGATTACCAAAACATTGCAATCGATTACAACTTTTTTGAAAATAATTGGAATGTTGTAAATTCAGTTTGAAAACTTTTTCAAACTCATTTTGCTACTGGTAATCGATTACAACAATATGGTAATTGATTACCAGAGAGTAAAAACTCTGGTAAAAGGTTTTGTCAAAAACTCATGTGCTATTCAAAGTTTTGAAAAACTTTTTAATACTTATCTTGATTGAGTCTTCTCTTTATTCTTGAATCTTGAGTCTTGAATCTTGATCTTGATTCTTGAGATCTTGAACTTTGAATCTTGATTCTTGACTCTAGACTTTCTTCTTGAGTCTTGAATTCTTCCTGATTCTTATCTTGAACTCTTGACTTGTTCTTGATTCACTTGAGTTGTTCTTTGATTGATCTTTGAGATTTTTGTCATCGCCTTTTGTTATCATCATTGTTATCATCAAAACACTTTTGAATCACCTTTGATTCACCATGAAGCTTTGCTTCTACAACCTAGTCGAACATTATGAACGTCACAAGCAAAATCAGGATACTGACGATCAAAATCCTTCCAAGCAAATGAATTAGCTGGATGCCTCAGGATTCCATCTTTAGTTCGACCAACCTCATGCCATATTATAGAACAAGCTGTTTTTGGTGATACAAAAAGTCTTTGCAATCTTGGTATAAGAGGGAACCAATGAAGAATCTTTGCTGGTATCTTTTTTCTACATTCAACATCATCAGAGTTGCATTTCCATCTTGACAAATTGCATTTATGGCAAATTTCAGCATCAGCCAAATCCTTCCTATACAATATGCATTCATTGGGACAAACATGAATTTTTTCATAAGATAGACCCAACCCTGAAATAATCTTCTTTGTATCATAAAATGATTTTGGCAAAGTATTTTCATTTGGTAATGCATCACTTAACAACTCTAACAAAATTGAAAAACTTTTATCAGTCCACCCATTTAGACACTTTAAGTGATACAAATGTACAAGGAATGACAATTTTGTAAAATTCTTACAACCTTTATAAAGACTTTGCTCTGCCTGCCTTAACATCTGATATAACTTATCTGAATTATTGTTGTCTTCAGATTTTTGAACACTAGGCCCATTCATGAATGCTCTAGAATCTCCATCCTCCATATTTATATTTGTATCATTACTCTCATTAGTTGCATGCATTGTGAATGCATCATGAACCATTGTATCCATGTCATGATCAAACTCCCCTTCCACTTGGGATGTACCTAAAGAACTAGATGGGCCAACTTGTTCACCATGAAAGATCCAAGTAACATATCCTTTTAGAAAACCATTACTAATGATGTGCTCATAAACATTCATCCAAGAGCGCCACTTGCAATTGACACATTTGGTACAAGGGCATAAAATTTTTCCATCCTTTGACGATTTCGCAAATGCAAAATCAAGAAAATTTAAGACTCCTCTAATATACTTCTCTTTATTAAGAGAGTTGTAGTCTATCCAACTACCATTTGATAAAATAAACAGAAAAAGTAGAATGAAATAGACATAATAAATTAATGCTTAGTATAACTGAAATATCCAGGTATAAGTCAATCACAGTCGTGTTAGCAACTATAAAGTAGAATGACATTTTTCACTATCACTCAATTATGCAAAACTACATAAACTACTACTCACAATTATTTCACTTTTCGTTCAATCAAGAAAAGGAACAAGTAATACTATCATTTATATTTTACTCACAATTGCTATTAAGTAAAAAATATATTTGATTGGAATAAAAAGTTCTCAAAGCAAATCGTTGAACAGGTGCATAATTTTCACATTAACATCAAAAGAAAAAAAAACCCCATATTAAGGACATCATATCATGAAATGCTTACAGTGAAGTGATCGCTCCCCATTGCAGTTACTTTTTGAGCATTTATGTCTCAAGGAAATTTCAATGGGGGTTTACCGAAAAGCGCACCGGATCGTCAAGTATTAAAAATTAAAACGGATGAATCCGTATATCGAACATAGGGAACTAATGTTAGCCTGAATTAAGTTCAGAGTCGAAGCATTGTTGAGAGAACATGTATAAGTGATAATTTCAAACAGGATTTAAACTAAACTTTTATGCTAAAAACTATAAAATGCAAGGTAAATAAAATGATAGTAGTAGGTAGATATGTTGGGTTTTTCTAACAAACAAGCTGATGCATAGAAATATATTTCTCTAATCAATCATGCTCTTGTGTTCTATGTTGTAGCCTAAATTACTAAACCTTCGATCCCTCGTCAGGTTGAATATCCAAGCTTCGTTCGCGGATCCCTTATGTAAGACTAGGCCCGATTTAGATAGTCCTCTTAGGTTTAGACTAACTTAAACTGAGTTTCATCCGCAGATCCCTCATGTAAGACTCAACTCAGCTCAAGTAGCTTAGTTTAGCCTAATTTAGCCTAAGCTTCATCCGCAGATCCCTCATGTAAGACTAGGCCTAAACTAAATGGCATTATTGTAACAACATAATGAAAACCAAAACTTAACCCGCAGATCCCTCGTGTAAGATTAAGTTTCGATCCTGCTTCAATCAAGTTCTATGGAAACAATACATTTCCCAATGCTAAAGTCACCAAATTGTGCACACAAGTGGGTGATCAGACCAAAAGCATACAAACATTAAGCATTGAATGAAGCATTGAACACAGAAAACATAATCAATTAGATATTAGGTATTTACATCAGCTGTTCATTAGAAATCCCCAACTAGGATGTTTAGCCATCCATTACAAAGAAACCCTAACAATAAATGAGATTAAAAGCAAAGAATGATAGTTCCTTACACAAGAAGGGGGATTCCTCCTCCTCTTCTCAGCATCTCACACTCACTCTCTACTCAATAATCTCTCACAAATGACAAAACCTAGGCTTCAATGCACAAGTTGCTCCACTTTTCTGATTCTAGGGCTCTTTTCCCCAAATAGGCCTGTGGCTCCTCTAGAATGCTGTCCTAAAAGGTGGCATAAAAGGTGTCCCTAATTCTGCACAAGACAGACTTTAAATAGGGTCTGAAATCGCGACATTGCGCTTAGCGCCACCCTCACACTTAGCGCGAGTAAGTGAAATTGGGCTTAACGCTAGTCTCGAGCTTAGCCTGGCTGAAGGCACCTGTTATGCTTAGCGCATTGATCTCGCGCTTAGTGCGCATCTTTGATGCTGATGCTCTACCAGATTCTCTTTTGCGCTAAGAGCACTGAAGCTGCGCTTAGCGGTGGATATGCGCTTAGCCCAACTGTTGAGCTTAGCCCAACTTCTACTTTTTGCAATTCAAAACTTAGCCTTTTTTTCACCTAAAAATGCACAGATTTCATCATTAAATCCAATGGAAATGTTCTAGAGACATTGTTAACCATAAAAAAAGATTTATTTACAAAATTTACTCCAAAATAACCATAAATTGGGGAACTATACAAGCTTTGGAAAATGATTTCTATACAAAAGTTAGTCGTATAAAGCGATTAACAAACTCCCCCAAATTTACTGTTTTGCTTGTCCTCAAGCAAAGAAAGAACAGTTCACTTGTCCTCAAGTGACAAAGACAGTGACCAATCAAAAGAAAATGGTGTTTGATTCATCAAGGACATCAACCATATGAACTGAATACCACAGAATGCTTAAATCAATTACTTCTCACAAGCATGCAGTTTTTCAAAGATAAGAGCATAAGTATTAGAGTCACAGCTGAAATAAGCTAGTAAGCATGACAGAAATCAAGGAAGGATCATCAACCAAAACCTCATAGTCATTGTTTCACTCAAACTCAAGTGTTTAGGCTTATTCCATCATAAACAACCAACACAAGTTCCAACCTTTGCATTTCATCTCCTATCATACAGTAATGAACACACAAAAATGAATCCGAAGGACTTTCTAGGCTTGTAATGGGGTTAGGCTGCCAACAATTCATGGTTTTTCTAGGATTCAAAAGCTTAGGTTCTAGGAGAGCATTCATCCATAGAATAACCTTAATCATTTTTATTTTTTTTTCATTCCTTCTGCATACTTGCCCTTTTTCTTAGGCACTTAGCTTTCATACCTGAATTTATAGCATACACACTTATTAACTTTATTTATACTTACAGTTTTTTTTAACACAAAAAATATAAACAATGTGTATATACTATTTTCTTTGACCATTTCAATCCTTACCTTGTGCCTCCCCCAAATTTGGGACAAATTTGCCTTGAACCATCTTTTGTGGATGATGCTCTCCTACAACCTAAAATAAGGTAGCAGAAGATACAACTGAATAGGCTCGAGGTTCAATCAATCAATTAATTCATTCAGCTCAAACTGGGTGCAAGGGATAATTCATTCAATCACAAGGTTAGATTTTTGGCTAATTAGCTATTCATAATCAAACATGGCCTTCATCATCCTCAAGTTCATGCATCCAATCCTTACTTCAAAGATTCACACAAAAATCAGCACTAAATGATTGTCGTTTCTCTCAAAATTTTAAAGATCACACTTTCACTGGGATACAGTTAATGCATTCCTTCACAATCAATTTGACAACTGACTTACATTTTCAAACATAATTCCAATCATATGCTCATTCTCTTCTAACGATGGCAAACTTGATCTAAACAATCATTTAATCATCCCAATCCATTCAATTCATACATTTGCTCAATCAAATCATTTTCAATCACTCATTTCATACAAAACAATCCACTGCATACAATGTTCAATCAATTCACTGTTCAATCAAGCTTTTTGTACAAACAAACAAACAACTATGCTACTAAAATTAAAATGCTGAAATTTAAAGAACGGAAACATAAAAGCTGAAATTTAAATGACATAAAGCATAAAATAACTGAAATTAAACTAAAGTGTTAAAAATTCAGAAAATTTAAACGTCGTGCTCCTCCTGTGGCTGGTCTTCATTAAGATCCAGTGCTGATGGCTGAGTCTCCTCAAGAGCAGGTGCAGATGGTGGAGATGGCTGTGGGGTCTAAGCTGGAGTGGTCTCCTCCTCTGCTGCTGCTGGTGATGATGCTGGTGGCTCCTCAGTCACAGGCTCCTAGGTTGTGGAGGCCCCACCCCCTCCAGAGGAAGAAGGCTGGTCTCCTGGTCAGGCCACCTGTGCGTCGAACTCCTCCATGCCCATAATGGAGCCCAAGCCCAAGCCCTCTATGGATGCTCTAGAGCATGGAGTGAAGCATCTGAGGAGTGAAAATAAAATCTGTTGGACCTGTAGAAAGAGGAGCTGGTAGTGGAATCTGTGAAGGTGTTGGAGGAATCACTGGAATCTGAGTGGATGAAGAGGGAGGAAGGGTAGAAGAAGAAGGTGATGAAGTGGAAAGGGTGGAAAGGGCCTCAGATCTCTTCCCTCTGGCCTTCCTGGGTCCACTGAAAGTTACTATTGGATCATCAAGATTCCAATAGTTCTTCTTAATATAATCCAAATTAATGGTAGGACTCAGACTCTCCAAGGATCTAGAGTCAGACTGAACTCCCCTAGCCTTACATAAAGCTGTAATTAAGGTCGAGAATCTAAGTCTGGATGTGTCATGCTGAGCTGTGAGGGAAATCTGGTGGGAGATGAGGTACCCCACATTCTTATCCATCTTCATAATAATGCCATAGATGAGTTTGGCCCTATCAAGAGTGACATCAGAAGTATAGGAGGTAGGAATCAGGTTAGAGAAGGAAAGAACACTCCATGTCTGAGCTAGGGTGGTCATGTTCTTCCTCAAAATCTTCAAGGGCTACCCATCAGCATTAAGCTCGAATCCCCTCCTTGGGATACAAAGCTTAGCAGCCAACTCCTGAGGATCAGGCCTCAGGAGTGCAAATCTAGAATAAGCACAGAGTGATTCCCCCTTTTCCATAATAACAGGGGTCTTCAAGAAAGTATTAAGTGTATCCTCATCAAATTTAATCAGATGACCTCTCACCCTCACCTGCTTAGATGATTTGTCCTCAGGGTCATATAGGTTGGCGTAGAATTCCTTCACAATGGCAACATCATTATTGCTGTCCCCAAAGTCAGTTAACTCCTCATCCCAATGGCGTCTTTCGAGTTCTTCCTTGAGCTCATCGAACTCTGTATAATAAACCACCACGTTCCTCTCAGGAAAAAGCTTCCTAGGCACAATAACATCAGTGTATCTTTCCCAAGCCTCTTGGGAAGTGAATCTTGATTTTTCAAATCTGGCTTGGGTAGGTGTAGATGGTGCCTTTCTTTTCTTAGAAGCCATCTGCAAAATGTAAGACAAAACACGCAAGATTAGCATAGGGTTATTCTCAAGAAAACAGAAAAATTAAACTGAAAATAGAGCCGGGCGCTTAGTGCAGCACGCTGATGCTTAGTGCACCTTATGAAATTAACACAAGCGCTAAGCGCAACAAGCTTGCGCTTAGCTCGAAGACACAGAAAACATTTTTTTTCTGCAGAATAGGCTTAGTGCATAGGCACATTTAGCCTAAGTCTACAATTTTTAGAAATAGTGGAGGACTGGGGCTTAGCGCCGCATGTTGGCGCTTAGCTCAGCCTCAACAGAAAGACATTGAAGCTTAGCGCATAGGCGCGCTTAGCCTTATTACAAAGGTTAAAGAAATAGAACCTAATTGGCGCTTAGCGCAGTAAGCTGGGCTTAGCGCCTGAACTACACTGGGTATCTCAGTATACCATTGATGCTTAGCGCATAGGCGTGCTTAGTGTCTGCATCCTTTTGGTTCAACAACAAAGATGAACGTGCTTAGCGCAACATAGTCCACTTAGCGCAATCATCAGAAATCTGAAAAAAATTTTAACAGTTGCGATGAACAGGCTAAGCGCAGCAGGCACACTTAGCGCGTTCATCGCGAATCCCAGAAAGATACACAGGGGTTTTCACCGCTTTTTAACCACATTGCCCCTAATGGGCTTCTAAACTACCTAAATTCCTAAAATATCTAACCCTAAAACTAAGTAAACTAACCTAACAAAAATGCTAACTAAGAAAACATAAATCCTCTATCCTAAGGTGTGAAGAATGAAATACAAAGTAAAAATGAAATCAAGAGACTTAATTGGATTGTGTAATGCAGAGTGTGAAGAAGCAAGGGATGCAGAGGGGCAGATAAGCACACAGCAAAAATAGAAATGCTCAGGGATGAGAGAGTGCAGAGGTTTGGGTGCCAAGGTAGCAACCTCAGTGCCTCTGCCTCTACTTTTTAAAAATTGAAATTCGTATGGTGCACTTAGCGTGCCAACCTGACGTTTGAGTTTAAAACACTAGCGCTTATCCTAGCCTCACGCTAAGCCCAACTTGAAGTTGTAACTTCCAGTAAGCATTTGGGGCTTAGCACAGTAGTGGCGCTTAGCGCTTTCTGCAACACCAAAAATCTTTCTGCAACATGCGTTTAGCTTGAGATGTGAGGCTTAGCGTACATCAAGCTTCAACTTACAGTGAGTGATTTAGGCTTAGCGCCACTACCTGTGCTAAGTGCACTTCCAATGACTTCAAAATAGAATGATGTTGGCGCTTAGCACATCCTTCATTGCTAAGCTCAGCTTGAAAGCTCAACTTACAGAATGAATCTGGGGCTTAGCGTAGGATGGCGCG
Organism: Glycine max; assembly: GCF_000004515.6. Classification (NCBI taxonomy): domain Eukaryota; kingdom Viridiplantae; phylum Streptophyta; class Magnoliopsida; order Fabales; family Fabaceae; genus Glycine; species Glycine max. The sequence continues at coordinate 5,126,689 of NC_038256.2, read as the reverse complement.
CTTAGCGTAGCTATAATAAATTTTCATAGAGAGGAAGTGGCGCTTAGCACATCATCCACGCTAAGCTCACTGCTTAAGGTGCAGCTTACAGTGAAGATGTTGGGCTTAGAGCAGCGATGTGCGCTTAGCTGAACCATTTAGCCAATCAATCAGGGGTCTTTGCGCTTAGCGCGAGCAAGCTCAGCTTAGCGTGTGAAGAGATGGCGCTTAGTGCAAGGTTTGCGCTTAGCGGATAAGCAATTTGAAAATTTTCTTAAGTCATTTTCGGCTTATCTCTTCACACAAAATTTTAACAACCCTTTTTGTTCATTACTAAACAAGCTGAAATCAATCACAATCACAAGCAAGATGTCCTAACTACATGCAAGAATTAAAAATAAAGATAGAGAAGGGAAAGAAAAGTTGGGTTGCCTCCCAGTAAGCGCTTCTTTAACATCATTAGTTTGACGCATCATCTTGTTATCCAGGATCCAATAATGTTCCTACTTCAAGGACCTTTTTCTCAGGTCTTCTTTCCTCCATCACATGAACTTTAAAACAGACATTCCGATCAGGTGGTTCTTTATCTTCATGAAATAGATCAAAGCTGATTTTGTGATCTTCTATGCCCATCTGCAACATCTTCTTTCCCATATCTACCATACAGCTTGCAGTAGACATGAATGGACGACCAAAAATAATAGGAATATCAGCATCCTCTTCTATGTCTATCACAACAAAATCAGTTGGGAATATAAGGTGTTTCACCTTCACCAAAACATCTTCAATCACTCCATATGGTCTTGTGATGGAGCGATCAGCTAACTGGAGAGTCATACGTGTAGGTATTATCTCTATCTCTCCAAGTTGCCGGCACATGGAGAGAAGCATTAAGTTGATACTAGCTCCCAAGTCTATGAGAGCTTTTCCTACAGCAACCTCACCAATGGAACACGGTATCGTGACAACTCCAGGATCTTTGTGCTTAGGTGGAAGAATGCGTTGAATCACAACACTACAATTGCCTTCCACCATAATTTTGTCACTGTGGATGTACCGATTCTTCTTTGTCAGCATATCTTTTAAAAATTTAGTATAGAGTGACATCTGTTGAAGTGCTTCTCCAAAAGGTAAAGTAATTTCCAGTTTCTTGAAGATATCAAGGAATTTGGTCAAATGTCTTTCTTTCTCTTTTCGGGAAGGTACCAAAGGATAAGGTACTTCCTTGCCTTCATTTGGAGTAGTATCCTTCTTCTTGTCAGTGTTTGCCTCACTCTTGCCTTTCCTCATCTCCTCATCAACAACTTTCTCTTTTTGTTTTTCATTTTTCAACTTTTTTTCTTTTTCTTTTTCTTCTTCTTTTATTCTTTCTTTTTCTTTCTCTTTTATTGGTGTCTCTTCTTCCTTGTCATCTTCAGTCTTCTCATTAATCTCTTCAAGTTCTATAAAATCAAAAATAGGTTCAAGTGCTGGCTTAGGTGCCAGCTATTGTTTATGTTCCTCCATTTTCTTTCCAGCTTCACTATCATCTCCTTGGATTGTCATTCTACTTTTGGTCATCACAGCTTTACATTCCTCCTTGTGATTTTTCTCTGTATTAGCTGTAAAACTGCTTGATGATCTATCCGCCAATTACTTTGCAAGTTGTCCCACTTGGACCTTAAGATTCTTTATGGCGGACTCTGTGCTCTTCTGATTGGACATAGAAACCTGCATAAACTGAGCTAGAGTCTCTTTCAGCTTTGTTGTGTGATCATAGAGAGTAGGCCCTTGTTGTTGTGGCCTTGTGGATGGTCCACCTTGATCTCTATTGAATTGATTTCTAGGGTGGTTCCTCCATTGTCCCTGCAGTTGATTATATTGTTGACCATGTTGGAATCTAGAAAATCCTCCTACATTGAAATAGTTTCTGGGCTGATTTCCCATGTAATTGACTTCATGAGTGGGGTGCTCTTCAATAGGAATACAACATCCAGATTCATGAGCTCCCCCACAGATGGTACATCCTGCAACCTACAAAACAAAAACATGTGAAGTATGTGTAGAATGAATTTGAGTTGGCAACTTACTTAGTGTTTTAGTCAAGGTTTGCAGTTGCTTAGACAACAATTTGTTTTGTGCCAACAATGCATCTTGGGAGGTTAACTCCAATAAACTCTTTTTGGTAGGAATATGAGCTCTATCTCTCAAAATAGCAATGTCACTTGCAGCCATATTTTTAATGAGATCCATGGCTTCTTCAGGGGTCTTCAATTTGATTTTCCCACCTGCAGAAACGTCTAATAGCTGTTTGGACTGCGGTCTTAACCCATCTATAAAGATATTGAGCTGTATCGATTTTGAGAATCCATGAGTGAGAGTCTTTCTCGATAAACCACAAAATCTTTCCAAGGCCTCACTCAAAGATTCATCGGGAAATTGGTGAAAAGAAGAGATGGCAGCTTTGCCTTCTACAGTCTTAGACTCAGGGAAATATTTCTTCAGAAATTTCTCCACAACTTCATCCTATGTCTTAAGACTATTACCTTTGAATGAATGAAGCCACTTCTTGGCTTCTCCCAATAAAGAAAATGAAAACAAGCTCAGTTAAATTATATCTTCAAGCACTCCAACCAACCTAATAGTATTGCATATTTCTATGTAAGTGGCTAAGTGTGTTGTCGCAACCTACCCTTTTGCGGGCGAGCAAGGAGAGGCTCACGGGTGCGTCTTCCAAAGGAGGAAAATGCACGGAGTTGCTACCAATGTTTATTTGTGGAAAACGTCGGAAAAACTGAAGGAAACCGGTCATGAAGAATATTCCAGATTCGGGAGTTGTATTTACGTTCGAGGAAGGTATTCACACCTCTCACGTTTGTCGCAAAAGACAACAGCCTTAGATTAGAATTGTGTGAAATTATGTATCTAAACTTTTATTTCTTTTTTATTTTTGAGGTCGACAAAAGCGGGGCTCTTGCTCCTACGTACCCTCCATCGAAGAGGAAATCAGACCTACGTAGTTCTTTCTAAAGGGGAAATCAAGCGATTCTTTTTACTTGGAAGGAGATCCTTTTAAGGCGTTGGACCTTAAAATGACCCATTTTTACTTGGTGAGAAAAACTGAGGTATCAAACCTTAAAATCCTTTCTAGTGGTTTTTTTGTGGATGAGCTTGACTTTGTGAGTTGATTTTAGCCTTAGTTTCACTTTAGTTATTAGTCAATTCAATTAAGAAAGAGAAATCCCAAAGAGAAACGTCCGATTGATTTTTTTGTTTTATTTTACTAAAAGATATTTTTTTTATTATATTATTATTTTACCTCTTTTTGGTTTCAAACGTGGTTACGGCATGACCGAACGGTCGGATTTCATTTTAACAGAAATTAACGGATATTAGAAATCTAATGATCGGTGGAAATTTATTTTATTTTTAGATTAGGCGAGAAAATGACTTAAGTAAATGACTAAAGCACGTCAAAAGGGGGTACGGAAAGTAAATGAAACGAAAATAAAAGTACGCGAAACAAATGGGGACCACCAAGGGTACATAGAATGAATTAAAAAGTTCAATTTCGGGAACTTACCGGTTGAAGACCGAAGAACGACGAAGAACGATTGAAAATCTTCGCGAAATCACCCACGGAAACGTTACGGAAGTGCCTCGGCTTGGATTTTCTTCGCGGAAACAATTTTCCTCACTAATTTTATGTGATTATGAAGTACCAGAAGGGCTGAACCCCTTTCTCCTTCACTCCTTCCTCTATTTATAGGAAAATAGGGGAGGAGCTTGCCACCCAGCTTGCCCAGGCGAGCCAGGTTGCTTCCTCCAGAAGCAACTGCCTTCTGGAGGAAAATCCTGGAAGGCCCAAGTGAGCCTAGTTGCTATTTCCACCCCCTTTTTTACTAAATACACCCCCTTTCCTTTTTTGGTGATTCTTTTTCCGTAATGTTACGAAACTTTACGAATTTCATAATGATACTTGTTTTCTTTCCATAAGGTTACGGGACCTTACGGGTCACGTAATTACTCCTTTTTTGGCTTTCAGAATATTATGGAACCTCACGGATTGCGTAACAATGCTTCCTTTTGATATCCGGCATGTTACGGAAACTCACGGATTGTGTAACAATGCTTCATTTTGATCTCCGGCATGTCACGGAACTTCACATATTGTGCAACAAAGGGTGCCAAGTACCTCGAAGCGGTCAAACAAAGGTTGCATGCCATCAAACAATGGTCCCCGGACGAAATTAGGGTATGACAGTTGCCCCTCTTTACTTACCTTTTATCGGAGATAAGAGGAAAGCAAAGATAAAACACTGATTTCGTCCGTCTTCGCTCTCTCCGTGATTAGTCTATGACGATTCTCGTCTCTCTTTCTTCTTTCTCTGCACAACACAAAACAAACACAAACAAAAGACACCAATAACATAATATATACGTATACACATGTTTGGCGAAGGAACCGATCAGGAAAATAACAAAAAATCATATTTTCCAGTCATCGAAGGCTCCATGCTTGATAACGGAGGACGCATGAACAGCACTAGGCAATCAATTCATGGGGCTCCGAATAGGATGGTGGAGGATACACGAACAACGCTAGGCAATCAATTCGTGGGGCTCCGAACTCGATGGTGGAGGATGCATGAATGACAAACAATTCATGGGGCTCCGGATAAGATTTGAAGGTGGAGGATAGATGAACAGCGCTAGGCAATCAATTCGTGGGGCTCCAGACTCGATGGTGGAGGATGCATGAATGACAAGCAATTCATGGGGCTCTGGATAAGATTTGAGGGTGGAGGATAGACAAACAGCGCTAGGCAATCAATTTGTGGGGCTCCAGACTCGATGGTGGAGGATGCATGAATGACAATCAATTCATGGGGCTCCGGATAAGATTTAAGGGTGGAGGATAGACGAACAACGCTAGGCAATCAATTTGTGGGGCTCCAGACTCGATGGTGGAGGATGCATGAATGACAAGCAATTCATGGGGCTCCAGATAAGATTTGAGGGTGGAGGATAAACGAACAACGCTAGGCAATCAATTCGTGGGGCTCCAGACTCGATGGTGGAGGATGCATGAATGACAAGCAATTCATGGGGCTCCAGATAAGATTTGAGGGTGGAGGATAAACGAACAACGCTAGGCAATCAATTCGTGGGGCTCCAGACTCGATGGTGGAGGATGCATGAATGACAAGCAATTCATGGGGCTCCGGATAAGATTTGAGGGTGAAGGATAGACGAACAGTGCTAGGCAATCAATTCGTGGGGCTCCAGACTCAATGGTGGAGGATGCATGAATGACAAGCAATTCGTGGGGCTCCGGATAAGATTTGAGGGTGGAGGATAGACGAACAACGCTAGGCAATCAATTCGTAGGGCTCCAGACTCGATGGTGGAGGATGCATGAATGACAAGCAATTCATGGGGCTCCGGATAAGATTTGAGGGTGGAGGATAGACGAACAGCGCTAGGCAATCAATTCTTGGGGCTCCAGACTCGATGGTGGAGGATGCATGAACAGCGCTAGGCAATCAATTCATGGGACTCCGAATAAGATTTGAGGGTGGAGGATGCATGAACAGCGCTAGGCAATCAATTCATGGGACTCCGAATAAGATTTGAGGGTGGAGGATAGACGAACAGCGCTAGGCAATCAATTCGTGGGGCTCCAGACTCAATGGTGGAGGATGCATGAACAGCGCTAGGCAATCAATTCATGGGACTTCGAATAATATTTAAGAGTGGAGGATAGATGAACAGCGCTAGGCAATCAATTCCTGGGGCTCCGGACTCGATGGTGGAGGATGCATGAATGAAAATCAATTCATGGGGCTCCGGATAAGATTTGTTGGCAGGACCGAATGGTCCACCGGGTTTTTTCACCAAAAAAAAGCGAACATGCTTTAGCAAGGAAAAATGAATCATTCGCGAGAGCACCATATCTTAGAGAAACAATATATTCATGCCAAAAGTAATTTTCCTTGTAACCGAAAATGAAGGGCAGGATGTCAACATTTAGCTTTTAAATGAACATTCAGGGGAAACGTCGGGTCAAACTGAAACTGGGAATAAAATCACTCATAGTGTATAAAAACTCACACAGGTAAGTGTTTTACCCTAATCCCAAACCATAGCTGCACCATGACTTTATTTTGCACATGATTTACTATCGAACCAAAAGATCACACGCACGATCACGAATCAATAGGATTTTCTCGAGGGTAGTGTTTTTGGAGAGGAAGCTGGGTGTTTCGGTCTTTTCCTCTTTGTTTATGTGGGGTGGGATATCGTCAGTCGAGAGCGACTTTGAATGGCAATCCCAAAGGAAGAACCACTTTAAAAATGGGCTTTCCCTTTGCTGGCGGTTTATTTACCTCGCCGAAAATTTATCTGGTCTGAAGATCTCCTGTTTTCTTTATTGATTCCCTTTATTGATCGGGAATTATTTTGTTTTCCTCCGATCTTTTCCCTTTTACTTTCTTCCAATCTTTGATCGTGAATCCTTCTTTTCCTTTTCTTTTCTTTCTTTTCATTTCTTCCTTTTCTTTCTTTTCATTTTTTTTTCGATCATTGATTGGGAATTCAGATTTTAGCATTCGTTATTCGCTCTCCCTTGATGAGATCCTGCTGTCCTTTTTCTTCGGGGAAAGGATGAGGATTCTCTTCTCAGGCCAAGGTTCAAAGTAGCTTAAGGTTGTATCTCAACATGGTCTTTTTATCGTGCGAGCCCGATTTTGATATCTGGGGCAAAACAAATTTGTGTGTCAAGGTGTCGGTCTCGGGTTGAATTTCCATATTATTTCCACGAGGCACACGTAACAATGATGATTTGGAAATAACGTGCAAAATTAGTCATGGCTAAGCTAGGTGGGTACTCAAGCATCCAGTTTATGGCATTGTGATACTAAGGCTTGGGATTTACACAAGTAGACCCAATATTTCCAAATTATTTTCTTTCATCAGTTCAACGAATCCATCCATTCTCATCTCGGTTATTCTGGAAAATAAACTCTTAGCGTCAGCCTCTTGTTTCCAAAAGATATGTTTGCTCTCTACGAATGATTTATGCTTCCTATGACCATAACATGCCGACCTTCGAGGTCTTTCCTTCTTTTTCTTTTTGTTTCATTTTTTTATGTTTGCAAAAACTATACATCCATCGCCATCTACGAGAAAAGCTTTTCTTTGTACACCTACATTCCTATACACGACAAACTTTTTTCTGTATACACACGCATTAAAAACTCTTTCTCTTTATATCAACACGGTCTATATAAAAACTCTATTCCTGTTCAAAGATTTTTTTTTTCATTTTTCAACATACACTCGTGGTTTATACAAAAATTTCTTTATATACACTCATTACTCACACACAAGAATTTATTTTCATACATTTTTTACATATAAAAAACTCTTTTCTTTTCTTTATATATAGACACGACATTTGTTCACAACACCTCTTTCTTTTTTCTATTCTTGGCATTATCATGATTTTTGTTCATTTTATTTTTAGGATGACGTTCCTAAAGAAAAACTCTACAAGGTTCCGGAATTTCAACAAACATTATCGACAATAAAGTAAGCACTAACGCAACAGTCCAAACAAAATGTATGCACAAAACAAATGACAATCAAAACAACAAAAACAAACGTTAGTCCCTCAAGTCATAGAAACAAGATAACATACAAATGATAAATGATGGAACATACGAATTTGGGGATCCCACGGTCATGTGGCTCTGCATGCCACCAGACTCTTGGGTCACGATAACAAAAGGTGGGGTGGTCGACAAAAGCAGGGCCTTTGCTCCTACGTATCCTCAATTTGTGATGAGGAACTCAAACCTACGTAGTTCTTGATGACTGTGAGACTAAAAAATAGTCTCGGTGTTTTCTTCACTAAAATGCGGACATGCTTTAGTAAAGAAACAAAACCTCCAACTGATCAGAGCAACATATAATTTTTTGATGAAAAACAACGTGTCTATTGGGGAAGGAGAGTATGCTGATGAAATTTTCTCATAACCATAAATGAGATTTTGGATGTTAGCATTTTGTTTCTAAATGACCATTTAGAGGAAACACTGGGTTCAACCAAAACAGAAGAAAATCACTCAAAGTGTATCAATCTCACACGGGTAAGTGTTTTATCCTAATTCCGAACCATAGATATGTCATGACTTGATTTTGCAAATCATTTCCTATCAAATCAAAGATTACATGCGTGATCATGAATCAATAGGACTTTTTTTTTGGGAATGGTTTTTAGGTGGGGAATTTGGCTTTGAGTGTTTTTGCCTTTTCCTTTTCTGTTTTTGTTTAGTGCGGGGCGAGAAAGTCGCTAGCGCACAGGATTTTGGTTGGCAATCAAAGGGAGAGGACCACTTTAGGTCGTGGTTTCCTTTTTTCTTGTTTACTTGGTGACAATTCTGTATTGTTCAGATAATGTCTGGTCCAAAGACCTTTCTGCATATTTCTTTTGTTTTCTTCCGATATTTGATCGAGAACTTTCTTTCTTTTTTTGCTTTCTCCCACTCTTTGATTGGAATTTTCCTTTTCTTTTTTTTTTGTTTTCTTCCGAGGGCACGGATTGACATTCTCACCCTGGGTCAAGGTTTATGATAAGTTGGAATTTTGGCTCAAGGCTTGTAGAATGGCTGGTCATGATATATGTCAGGGTTTGGCCAGCGGTTCGGGGATAAAGGGATGTCCTACATTATTTCCATGACACACATGCAACAATGATGATTAGGAAATTTTATGCAAAACTGGTCATGCATGCACCCATGTGGACACTCAAGAATCAAGTTTTTATGGTCATGTAACACTAAGGCTCAGGATTCATTTTCCCTATTTAAGTCAACCCAGTGTTTACAAAATATGTTCTTTTATGCATTCATCCGAGTCCATTTTGGGCATTCGGGAAAATTTTCACAGCATTCACCCTTCAGGTGTATCACACACATTTTCTTTCAAAAACTGATTATGATCAGTGAATTTTTCAAAGAAAAGCTGGAAGTTATGTTGGTTTTTTTCAGCTAGACAACTTATTTTTTTGTTTTCTGTTTTTTTTTCATGAGGTATTTTGCTGCCTAAACATATGTATATTTTTGTGTGATATTTTTGCTATATAGATGCATATCCCAGGTATCTTGCTACCTAAACATACATATATATATTTTGTGAGGTATTTTTGCTATATACATGCATATCTAAGGTATCTTGCTACCTAAACATACATATATATTTTGTGAGGTATTTTTGCTATATACATGCATATCTAAGGTATCTTGCTACCTAAACATACACATATATATTTTGTGAGGTATGACTACCTTCCGAGCTTGTGCTTGTTTTATTTAAATTCCTAGGATCATGAGCAACTAGGTGTGTCCTACTATGACTGGAGAAACAAAGGTGATCAAATAACAAGAAGAGATTTAAAAGGTACTAGGTTGCCTCCTAGTAGCGCTTCTTTATCGTCTTGAGCTGGACGCCTTATGACTTGTCGATCATGGACCTAGTACTTTGCTTACCTTTGGCTTTGGACTTGGTCGCCTATTGGTCGGCCATGTGTTGTAAGCAACGCTCTAACCTTTTTGTGGATGAGTTGAGGTGAACTCTAGAGGTGGTGGCGGTGTGTCTGTTGCCCACTGCCGACCATCCCCAGGCTACTATGGTGTCTCGCCCTGCGCCTGCCTGGGGGCGCAGTACTTCTTGATGAAAGTTCGATTAGCAGGGGGCCTGATGACCTTCCTGTGGGCGACAAGCACTCCGTAGAACTGACAGAGGCCTGTAATTAGAGCTGGCAACTCCAAGACCCTGTTGGCCTTCTTCGGGTCCACTGGGTGTCTTGCGGGTACGATCCCTGCAAACAATAGATGACATCAGAAATCAGTTGGGGGAGGTGCATACTTACCTATGTCATGATGGCATGAACTTGCTGGGGGGACGGGCGCCCTGTAGGACTGACAGAGGCTCTTAACCAGAGTTGGAAACCCCAGGGCCCTGTTGGGCTCCTCCGGGTCCACTGGGTGTCTTGTGGGTGCGATTCCTACAAATAATAGATTACATCAGAAATCAGTTGAACCATATGCATACTTACCTATGTCGAGACGGCACAGACCAACTGATACTTCCACAGGGGGAGATCGGCATTGCGGTTGCTGGGCAGAATGTTGCTAAGTAGCAACGTCATCTATATCTGTGTAAGAGTGGTCATGTTGGTGCGCATGATCCGCACTCGTCTCTTTGCAGTGGCACAGGTGAAATCTTGCCCCGGTATGCATAGTAGTTGCATGATAGCCTCCCTTTCTGGTTGTGCTCGCACAGTTGGTCGCCCTTCAATATCAGGGGGTGGCCCAGGAACTAAATAAAAGGGAACAACTGGCCCCTTAACCGGGAGCGCAAGTCTCGGTTAAGCATTTAAGGGCAGAGGACCTTAAATTATCTTAAGGTGTGGATATGGAGCACACTGAAAATGAGGACGCGTAGCCTTCTAAAGTCAGTGGCGTGTCACCCTTTGAAGGTGAGGGCGTCCAGCCCACTAAAGGAGAGGGTGTGCAGCCCTCTGAAGGCGAGGACGTGTAGTCCTCTAAAGGTGAGGATGTGTAGCCCTCTGAAGGTGAGGGCGTGTAGTCCTCTGAAGGCGAGGGAGTGTAGTCCTCTGATGGCGAGGGCGTGTAGTCCTCTAAAGGTGAGGACGTGTAGTCCTCTAAATGTGAGGGCGTGTAGCCCTCTGAAGGTGAGGACGTGTAGTCCTCTGAAGGTGAGGACGTGTAGTCCTTTGAAAGTGAGGGTACTAGTACCCAAGGGTCCACCCAAGAGATTGACTCATTGAGAGGGCCGGTCATTCCAAATTCAAAAGATTGGACATTAGACGTAGGAAATCTATGCAGTTAACATGAATTTTAGGGATGCAAATGCATGCAACCTTTGTCGTGAAATTTGGTAAATGCGGACTTCATATGAAACAATGCAATGCAATGGAAAGTTGTACAATGTTCATGACATTCTTTCCCTATTTTGTGATTTTGATTTTGATTTAAATTTTTCTGGAAAACACAGATTGACTGTCCTTTTGAAAGAGGTGATAATTCATGCAACCTTATCCTATCTTTTGAAAATCTCTCTGGGAACTCCCTCAGAGTGTATGTTCTGTTTGATTTAGTCACTTGACCATTTTGGAGTGACGACAATGGAGCTTTTTGATGTTTAATCAATCCATTGAAATGCCAGGGTTTGTCCCCCCCTCTTTTTTTGTTTAAAAACATCGACGGGTGAGAACTTTTGATTTGCCCCTAGGTTCGCTTGAGGCTCATGCACGATGCCCCTCATTGCCCCAGTGTAGGGTTTTGAGGTACCAATCGTTGTCTTTCATCATGAACTTGTAGCAGGGAACCTATTGGGTGAAAACTTCTAATCTGCCCCTAGGTTTGCTTGAGGTTCATACACGGTGCCCCTCATTGCCCCAGTGTAAGGCTTTGAGGTACCAATCGTTGTCTTGTTTTCACAACCTCGTAGTGAGGAAGAATGAAAGAAGCAGTTGATACTTGCAAAAAGAATTTTCCAAGGACGAGAAATAGTTGAAGGATTTTTTCAGTTGATGGATTAAGTCAAATGACTCCTATGTAGAAGCAAGATGTTTTGATGTTTTGATGATGCCAAAGGATCAAGTGCTTCTAAGTTTTATTCAAGACAAGAATCCAAGAAAATCAAGCAGTTTCCAAATTGAAAAGGCAAAAGGTTTGGCCAAAGAATTCTATCTAAATCATTTTAAGTTGAGATTTACTCTCTGGTAATCGATTACCAGCAGCTGGAAATGTTTATAACAGTCACTAGAAATTTGAATTCAAAATTTATAATGGGTGTTGTAATCTCATTTTATCATTTATTAGGTGAGAAAACGGCTTAAATAAACGGTAAAAGCGCGTTAAAGACAGAAGAAAAGAAATCGAAAATGAACGAAATTAAAGTGAAAGTACACAAAACAAGAAATGAATTGAAAGTCTCGGATTCGAAAACTTACCCGTTGAAGAATGAAGAATGGTGAAGAACGACGAAGAACGATGAAGAATTTCCACAGAATCGCTTACGGAAGCGTTACAGAAGCACTTTGACTCGATTTTTCTTCACGAAAATGTGTTTTTTGCCCAAAATAGCCGAAATGCATAGCCAAAGGGGTCTTGAACATTTTGAAACAGCTCCCCCCTCCCCTATTTATAGAAAAAAAAGGAGGTGCTTGCCGCCCAAAGACTTAATGAAGAAGATTTCTAAGCGCACCCGAATTACTAAGTTCACCCCCCTTTTCGTATTTTACGGAAAAGTTACAGAAGCCTTACGGAACTGTTTTCGAATTTGATTTTCATCTTTTTTCTCTTCCCTTTCACCAATGTTAAGTGGAATATGCTTACCCAAGGTTTTCGGAAATTTTACGGAAGTATTACGGAAGCCGCGAAAGCCCCGAAAACCATTTTTCAAAAACGTGGAGGAGCTTGCCGCCCAGTTGCTTCCTCCTTAAGCAACCCAACTTCCAAAATGTTCTGGAAGGGCCCAGATTTGAATTGCTATTTACACCCCTATCTTGATAAGTTCACCCCCTTACCTTTTTTGGTGATTCTTTTTTCGTAAAGTTACGGAAACTTACGAATCTCGTAACGATACTTGTTTTCTTTCCGTAATGTTACGGAACCTTGCGGATTACATAATCATCCCCTTTTTGACTTACGGAATGTTACGAAATCTCACTTAATTATGCAACGATGCTTCCATTTGATTTCCGGTGTGTCACGGAAACTTACGGATTGTGCATCAATATTTTTTGGTTTTCTGGCATGTCCTGGAATTTCACAAATTGCCTAATGATGGGTTCCAAGCACCTCACAAGGACCAAAGAAAGGTCGCATGTCATCAAGCAAAGGTCCCCGGACGAAATTAGGGTATGACAGTTGCCCCTCTTTACTTGTCTTTTATTGGAGATAAAAGGAAAGTAAAGACAAGACACTAATTTCGTTCCTCTCGATTTGACGAGAGTCGCAGGTGACCATAAAATCTCCACATGCAAATGACTTGTTGTTCCCAGAATTTCACAAATTGCCTAATGATGGGTGCCAAGCACCTCACAAGGACCAAAGAAAGGTCGCATGTCATCAAGCAAAGGTCCCTAGACGAAAATTAGGGTATGACACTAATTTCGCTCCTCTCGGTTTACGAGAGTCGCGGGTGACCATGACTTGTCGTTCCCGGAATTTCACAAATCGCCTAATGATGGGTGCCAAGCACCTCACAAGGACCAAAGAAAGGTCGCATGTCATCAAGCAAAGGTCCCCGGACGAAAATTAGGGTACGACACTAATTTCGCTCCTCTCGGTTGACGAGAGTCGCGGGTGACCATGACTTGTCGTTCCCGGAATTTCACAAATCGCCTAATGATGGGTGCCAAGCACCTCACAAGGACCAAAGAAAGGTCGCATGTCATCAAGCAAAGGTCCCCGGACGAAAATTAGGGTACGACACTAATTTCGCTCCTCTCGGTTGACGAGAGTCGCGGGTGACCATGACTTGTCGTTCCCGGAATTTCACAAATCGCCTAATGATGGGTGCCAAGCACCTCACAAGGACCAAAGAAAGGTCGCATGTCATCAAGCAAAGGTCCCCGGATGAAAATTAGGGTATGACACTAATTTCGCTCCTCTCGGTTGACGAGAGTCGCGGGTGACCATGAAATCTCCACAAGTAAATGACTTGTTGCTCCCGGAGGAACAAAAGGTGCAGAAGACTATGTCAGTCTCTGCATGCTATCAAGCGTTCTGTCTTACAGATAGCAAAAGAAAGTTTATACGGATAACCACTCGGGTATTTCCGCGTATCATCGGGCCCGCCGCCTCTTGATGACCCAAGGGTGCGGATAACCGTAAGGTATCTCCGCGTGTCATCGGGCCCGCCGCCTCTGGATGACACAAGGGTGCGGATAACCGTAAGGTATCTCCGCGTGTCATCGGGCCCGCCGCCTCTGGATGACACAAGGGTGCAGATAACCGTAAGGTATCTCTGCGTATCATCGGGCTCGCCGCCTCCGGATGACACAAGGGTGCAGATAACCGTAAGGTATCTCCGTGTGTCATCGGGCCCGCCGCCTCTGGATGACACAAGGGTGCAGAATTACCAAATTTTGTCTCTGCTTGTCATCGGGCCCGCCGCCTCTAGATGACAAAAGGGTGCGGATAACCGTAAGGTATCTCCGCGTATCATCGGGCTCGCCGCCTCTGGATGACACAAGGGTGCAGAATTACCAAATTTTGTCTCTGCTTGTCATCGGGCCCGCCGCCTCTGGATGACAAAAGGGTGCGGATAACCGTAAGGTATCTCTGCGTATCATCGGGCCCGCCGCCTCTGGATGACACAAGGGTGCAGATAACCGTAAGGTATCTCCGTGTGTCATCGGGCCCGCCGCCTCTGGATGACACAAGGGTGCAGAATGACCAAATTTTGTCTCTGCTTGTCATCGGGCCCGCCGCCTCAGGATGACAAAAGGGTGCGGATAACCGTAAGGTATCTCCGCATATCATCGGGCCCGCCGCCTCTGGATGACACAAGGGTGCGGATAACCGTAAGGTATCTCCGCGTATCATCGGGCCCGCCGCCTTTGGATGACACAAGGGTGCAGATAACCGTAAGGTATCTCCGCGTGTCATCGGGCCCGCCGCCTCTGGATGACACAAGGGTGCAGAATGACCAAATTTTGTCTCTGCTTGTCATCGGGCCCACCGCCTCAGGATGACAAAAGGGTGCGGATAACCGTAAGGTATCTCCGCGTATCATCGGGCCCGCCGCCTCTGGATGACACAAGGGTGCAGATAACCGTCAGGTATCTCCGCGTGTCATCGGGCCCGCCGCCTCTGGATGACACAAGGGTGCAGAATGACCAAATTTTGTCTCTGCTTGTCATCGGGCCCGCCGCCTCTAGATGACAAAAGGGTGCGGATAACCGTAAGGTATCTCCGCGTATCATCGGGCCCGCCGCCTCTGGATGACACAAGGGTGCATGTCATATGACCTCAGGGTCAGTATGACAAAGATTATGGGGCGGCCGACAAAAGCAAGGCTCTTGCTCCTACGTATCCTCCAATGAGGAACTCAGACCTACGTAGTTCTAGATAACTTGTGAGACTTGAAAAGTCTCCATCGGAAGATGCTGACATCTCCGGAAAGGGCGCAGATGACCACATTGGCCTCTGCTCGTCAATCACACTTGGGGTCACTGAATGACGAGGTGCGAATAACCGTAAGGTGTCTCCGCGGGCTACCAGCTCTTGGGTCATGGCAACAAAAAGCGGTGCGGTCGATAAAAGCGAGGCTCTTGCTCCTACGTATCCTCCAATGAGGAACTCAGACCTACGTAGTTCTGGATAACTCGTGAGACTTGAAAAAGTCTCGGTGTTTTCTTCGCTAAAATGCAAACATGCTTTAGTAAAGAGATAAATATTCCAACTGATTAGAGCAGCATACGCTTTTTTGAGTAAAAAAAAACAATGCGTTTACCGGGGAAGGAGAGTCTGCTGATGAAATCCCCCATAACCTTAACTGAGATTTTGGATGTTAGCATTTCGTTTTCTAAATGAACATTTAGAGGAAACACTGGGTTCGACAAAATAGAAGAATATCACTCAAAGTGTATCAATCTCGCACAGGTAAGTGTTTCATCCTAATTCTGAACCATAGATATATCATGACTTGACTTTGCAAATCATTTCCTATCAAATCAAAAATTACATGTGTGATCATGGATCAATAGGACTTCCCTCGGGAATGGGTTCTTTTGGTGGGTTTTTCGGCTTTTGTGTGTTTTTGACTTTTGATTTTTGTTGGCTTTTTCTTTTTCTGTTTTTTTTTGTTTAGTGCGGGGCGAAAAAGTCGCTAGCGCACGGTATTTTGGTTGGTAATCAAAGGGAGAAGACCATTTTAGGTCGTGGTTTCCTTTCCTTCTTTTTTGTTCATTTGGTGACAATTCTGTATTGTTCAGATATTGTCCGGTCCAAAGACCTCTCTGCACATATCTTCTGTTTTTCCTTCGATCCCTGATCAGGAGCTTTCTTTCCTTCTTCTTCTTCCTTTTTTACTTTCTCCCATTCTTTGATTGGGAATTTTCCTTTCTTTTCTTTTTGCTTTCTCCCACTCTTTGATTGGGGAATTTTCCTTCTTTTCTTTTTTTGCTTTCTCCCACTCTTTGATTGGGGAATTTTCCTTCTTTTCTTTTTTTGCTTTCATTGGAAATTTTCCTTCTCTTTTTCTTTGATTGGAAATTTCCCCTCTATTCTTTTTTTGCTTCCGAGGGTAAGGATTGACATTCTCACCCTGGGTCAAGGTTTATGGTGAATCAGGATTTTGGCTCAAAGCTTGTAGAATGGCTAGACATGATACATGTCAGGGTTTGGTTTGGTTCAAGGATAAAAGGGATGCCCCACATTATTTCCATGACACAAATGCAAAAATGATGATTTGGAAACTTTATGCAAAACTGGTCATGCATGCGCCTATGCGGACGCTCAAGTGTCAAATTTTTATGGTTAGGTGATGCTAGGGTTCAGGATTCATTTCCTCTATTTTAAATCAACCCAATGTTTCCAAAATATGTTCTTTTATCAATTTGTGCATTCCTCCAAGTCCATTTCGGGCGTCCAGGGAAATTTTTACAGCATTCACCCTTCAGGTGTAGACACGTTTTTTCTTCAAAAATCGGTTATGATCAATGAATTTTTTTTCAAAGAAAAGTTGGAAATCATCTCTTTTCAAAAGCATGTCGGTTTTTAGCTAGACAACTTATTTTCTCTTTTTCCACCTTTTTCCTTACTTGCTTTTCCCCCTTTTTTCCTTATTTGCTCTCTTTTTCTTTACTTGCTCTCTTCTTTTCCCTTTTGTTCTCTTTTCCATTTCATTCATTTCATTTTTTTCTTTTCTATTTTTATTTTTATCATGATTTTTGTTTATTTTACATATATATTTTTGGGACGATGTTCCTAAACGAAGAACTCTACACGGTTCCAGAATTTCAAACATCATCGATAGTAATGATATATAAACACTAACGCAACAATCTAAAAATGTATGCGCTGTACAAATGACAATCGAAACAACAAAAACAAACATTAGTCTCTCAAGTCAAAACAATAACATAGAATAAAAATGACAAAAGAAATATGAAAGAAAACATGAATCTGGGGATCTCCCAGTCACGTATCTCCACTCCCTCCCAAGAAGTCAAGCAAATCGGCCATCTCCTCGTCCTCGTGGGCCTCTTCTCCATCGCCGGGAGCTTCTGGGGGTGCCTCTCCTGCTTGGGCCTCGGGCCAATCTCCGGGCCATGCAACCTCTGCCCTGAACTGGTCTGGAGTAGGGCATGAAAAAGAAGCGAAGCCCTGGCTCTGCATGCTAAGGCTTATCTGGTACAGACAATCATGGGTATGTACATGTGCTCGGTGGTTGGCCGCCTGCTGGCGAACCAAATGCCGTAAATACTGCTCCATGTCAAATGCCCCAGCCTGGCCAGCCTGATGAGGTGGTGGTGGCGCGCCTGCAGCCTGTGGAGCATCACCCTGAGCCTGTCTCTGGGTACAGTACTTCTCAATAAAAGCCCGGGTGATGGGCGGCCAAATCACCTTGGTAGGTGCAGCGGGGACTCCGAACGACTGGCAGAGTCCTGTGATCACTGCGGGGAATCCCAGGGCCCTGTTGGACTTGTCTGGGTCCAAAGGGTGCCTAGTAGGCGCCATACCTGCAAAAATATAGATGGCATCAGAAATCAGTTGAGCGATGTGCATACTTACCTATGATGACATGACCTTGCCGGGGGGGTACGGGCACCCTGTAGGACTGATAGAGGCCCGTAACCAGAGCTGGAAACCCCAGGGCCCTGTTTGACTTTTTCGGGTCCACTGGGTGTCTTTGTGGGTGCGATCCCTGCAAACAATAGATGGTATCAGAAATCAGTTGAACCATATGCATACTTACCCACGTCGGGACGACACAGACCAACTGATACTTTTGCAGGGGGAGATTGGCAATGCGGTCGCTGGGCAGAATGTTGCTAAGTAGCAATGTCATCTATATCTGTGTAAGAGTGGTCATGTTGGTGCGCATGATCCGCACTCGTCTCTTTGCAGCGGCACGGGTGAAATCTTGCCCCGGTATGCATAGTAGCTGTGTGATAGCCTCCCTTTCTGGTTGTGCTTGCACAGTTGGCCCTCCTCCAATATCAGGGGGTGGCCTAGGAACCGTTAAAAGGAAACTACTGGCCCCTTAACCGGGAGTGAAAGTCTCGGTTAAGCATTTAAGGGCAGAGGACCTTAAATCCTCTTAAGGTGTGGATATGGAGCACACTGACAATGAGGACACGTAGCCCTCTAAAGGTGAGGGCGTGCAGCCCTCTCAAGGCGAGGATGTGTAATCCTTTGGAGGTGAGGGCGTGCAGCCCTCTGTTGGCAAGGATGTGTAGTCCTCTTCAAGGTGAGGGAATGCAGCCCTTTGTTGGCGAGGACGTGTAGTCCTCTCAAGGTGAGGACGTGTAGTCCTCTGGAGGTGAGGGCGTGCAGCCCTCTGATGGTGAGGACATGTAGTCCTCTCAAGGCGAGGACGTGTAGTCCTCTGGAGGTGAGGGCGTGCAGCCCTCTGATGGTGAGGACATGTAGTCCTCTCAAGGCGAGGACGTTTAGTCCTCTCAAGGTGAGGACATGCAGTCCTCTGAAGGCGAGGATGTGTAGTCCTCTAAAGGTAAGGGCATGTAGCCCTACGAAGGTGATGACATGTAGTCCTCTGAAGGTGAGGGTAACTAGTACCCAAGGCGAGGGCGGGTAGCCCTCTCAAGGCGAGGACATGTAGTCCTCTGGAGGTGAGGGCGTGCAGCCCTCTGATGGTGAGGACATGTAGTCCTCTCAAGGCGAGGACGTGTAGTCCTCTCAAGGCGAGGAAGTGTAGTCCTCTCAAGGTGAGGACGTGGAGTCCTCTGAAGGCGAGGATGTGTAGTCCTCTAAAGGTGAGGGCGTGCAGCCCTCTGTTGGCGAGGACGTGTAGTCCTCTAAAGGTGAGGGCGTGTAGCCCTACGTTGGCGAGGACGTGTAGTCCTCTCAAGGTGAGGGCGTGTAGCCCTACGAAGGTGAGGACATGCAGTCCTCTGATGGCGAGGGCGTGTAACCCTCTGAAGGTGAGGACATGCAGTCCTCTGATGGCGAGGGCGTGTAACCCTCTGAAGGTGAGGACATGCAGTCCTCTGATGGCGAGGGCGTGTAGCCCTCTGAAGGTGAGGACATGCAGTCCTCTGAAAGTGAGGACACACAGTCCTCTTAAGGTGAGGGCGTGCAGCCCTCTGTTGGCGAGGACGTGTAGTCCTCTGAAGACCAGGGTACTAGTACCCAAGGGTCCATCCTTATGAGAAAGCAAGAGATCGACTCATCGAGAGAGCCGGTCATCCCAAATTCAAAAGATTTGGACATTTAGATGTAGGGAATCTATGTAGTTAACATGATTTTGAGGGATGCAAATGCATGCAACCTTTGTTGTGAAATTTGGGTAAATGCGGACTTTATATGAAACAATGCAATGTAATGGAAAGTTGTACAATGTTCATGGCATTCTTTCCCTATTTTGTGATTTTGATTTTGATTTGATTTTTTTTTTTTTTTGGAAAACACAGATTGACTGCCCTTTTGAAAAAGGTGATAATTCATGCAACCTCATCCTATCTTTTTGCAAATCTCTTTAGGAACTCCCTCAGAGTGTATGTTCTTTTTGATTTAGTCACTTGACCATTTTGGAGTGACGACAATGGAGTCGTTTGATGTTTAATCAATCCATTGAAATCCTAGGGTTTGTCCCCTTTTTTTTGTTAAAAACATCGATGGGTGAGAACTTTTGATCGGCCCCTATGTTCACTTGAGGCTCATGCACGGTGCCCCTCATTGCCCCAGTGTAAGGCTTTGAGGAACCAATCGTTGTCTTTCGTCATGACCTTGTAGCTGGGAACCTATTGAGTGAGAACTTCTAATCTGCCCTTAGGTTCGTTTGAGGTTTATGCATGGGGCCTTTCATTGCCCCAGTGTAGGGCTTAGAGGTACCAATTGTTGTCTTGTTTTCACAACCTCGTAGTGAGGAAGAATGAAAGACGCAATTGATTCTTGCAAAAAGAATTTTCCAAGGACGAGAAATAGTTGAAGGATTTTTCAGCTGATGGATTAAGTCAAATGACTCCTATGTAGAAGCAAGATGTTTTGATGTCTTGATGATGCTAAAGGATCAAGTGCTTCTAAGTTTTATTCAAGACAAGAATCCAAGAAAGTCAAGATATATGATCAAGTTGATTTCTAGAATCTTTTGGAAGAAGTTTCCAAATTGAAAAAAAACAAAAGGTTTGACCAAAGAATTCTATCATTTCAAATTGAGATTTGCTCTCCGGTAATCGATTACCAGCAGCTGAAAATGTTTATAACAGTCACTAGAAATTTGAATTCAAAATTTATAATGTGTAATCGATTACACATGGATGGTAATTGATTACCAGCAATTTATTCAAATTTTAAAGCCTGTGATCTATTACACAAGTCTTGTAATCGATTACCAGAGGAGATTTTGAGAAAATAATTTCCAAGAGTCACATCTATTCAAATGGTTTATGAATGGCCATCAAAGGTGACTTGGAAACATGAATTTAAAGAGAGTTTTCATTGCCCACAAAGTTTATCCTCTCAAAAGATTAAGAGTTTTTCTGAACTGAACTGTCTTATCCTCTCAAAAAGATTCCTTGGTCAACCACTTGCATATTCAATAAGGAATTTTGATTGGTCTTCATTGTACAATCTATCCCTTTTAAGAGAGATTTCTTCTTCTCTTCTTCTTACTTTTGAAAAGGGATTAAGAGACTGAGAGTCTCTTATTGTAGAGGATTCTTGAACACAAGGGAAGGGTTGTCCCTGTGTGGTTCAGACTTTGTAAAAGGAGTTTTACAAAGAGAGTGGAAAATCTCAAGTGGGTTTCTTGAGGACTAGACGTAGGCGCGGGAAGTGGCCGAACCAGTATAAATCAAGTTTGCATTCCTCTCTTCCTTTAAACTTCTTTTATTGCTATTTATCTTTTGCTTTAAATAAGTTTATTTTGATTTGTCTTTTGAGTAATTCATGTTAAGGGTGCATTGTTAATCCAAAAAGAAAGAGTGATAGTTCAATTGGGGAATAGTCTTTGCATCTTAATTCAACCCCCCCTTTCTTAAGATAACTGAGGCCATTTGTCCAACATCCTATTCTTGACAACTCGCTTCTCTAAGAAGACAAACTTTCCAGAATGATAAAATGAGGTCACAGGAACGTCTATATTTTTACTTGAAAACACAGTCAATCAAATGCCCTCTCTTCTTCTTTTGTTTTTTTGTTTTTTTTTTTACTTTTACTTTACTCGTCGTTTTACGACACCCCCCCCCCAACGTGCAAGATGAGTAATCTCTGATTGAACGGTCTTGGAAGTCAACACTCAGGAGCGCAGGTTGCTTGAGCAAACAGACCAATGGCTTACACTCACATTCCGGTGGAAGTTGAATAAGCAAAGATGTGTTCGTGAGAGGATGTCCATTTTATCCATATCATTTAGCATTGTAACTGTGGTTTATGGCATAAACTTGAAAATCCTGATGAGTCATAACAACAGCTTCCAGAATTGCCCCATGTATGGTGTTGCTTGTCAATGTTAGGATTCAACAAGCGATTCTCCTCAAATTTCAGCCAGCCCGTATCAATTAGACTTCACACTTTATGCTTCGGGGTCATACAATGCTCAATGGAATGCCCCGGGGCTCCTCCATGATAAGCACACGTTGCGTTCGAGTCGTATCCTCAGAAAAATGGAGGTTGAGGAACCTTGGTTGGGGTTATGGCTACCATTGAATTATTGAGTGGATATGGGATCAAGTTTAGCATATGACAACGGAATTTGGGGTGAACCCTACAGGCTTTTTGCTGCAAAATTCCTTTTTGTTGGTGTTTTTTTGGTTTGTGCTAAAGGTGGTCTTCGTCATTGGAAGTGCGGTAGACAGGCTTTGTGGTTGATTTAGGGATGGCCTTTGTGGATAACTGGGTGGTGGGTAAGGAGGAGGTTTGTTATTGACTGAGTAATGACATTGTTGGGTTTGGTGGGAAACTTGGCCATATAGGAATGGCAGTCACAGCATGGGTTTCTCCCTCTTTCTCACCCTCTTCATTTGCCCCAGTTTTCTCAGTCGTCCTAGTAGGATGATCGAATTTGCCTCTTTTCGGACCCACATCGATCCTTTCACTGGCGAAGACCAAATCCGCAAAGCTTTGAGGGTGCGTAGCCCACCATCTTTTCATAGTAGAGTATCGATAATGTGTCTACCATCACGATCATCGTCTCCCTTTCCATCATTGGGGGTACCACCTGGGCCGCCAGATCCCTCCACCTTTTGGGCGTGTTCTTTGAAAGATCCGTCCCCCTTTTTGCAAATGTTCTGTAGTTGCATCCTATCCGGAACCATATCAAAATTGTACTGCTACTGCCTAACAAAGGCAACCATTAGGTCCTTCCAAGAATGGACTCGGGAAGATTCCAAGTTAGTGTACCAGGTAACAGCTACCCCAGTAAGACTTTCTTGGAAGGAATGTATTAGCAATTCCTCATCTTTTGCGTATTCCCCCATCTTCTGACAATACATCTTTAGATGGTTCTTGGGACAAGTAGTCCCCTTGTACTTGTCAAGGTCCAGCACCTTGAACTTGGGAGGGGTGATGATATTGGGTTCTAGGAACAACTCTTTTAGGTTAGCAAAGGCATAATCTTCACCTCCTTCAATGGCCCTGAGCCTTTCCTCTAGAAGATCCAACTTTCCCATTTCTGCCATAGCATGAGGGTTTTTACTTGTCGTGGAATGCAAGAGGTGTAGTTGTGGGTGATACTGAGGGCCTTCCAAAGGGTTTTGTAGGGGTATACCACCAACTGCTTGCCCTTCCGTGGCATATCCGAGGCAAGGCTCGAAGTCGGCTAGATTGTGGTGGGGAATTTCATGTGTCCCCCCCACGGTTTAAGAGACATGTGCATGATCAGTTTGGGGTTGTTGGCTCTCAATGGGTATAGGAGTGGAGTTATTGACATTCTTATTGGGAGTGTACGCCACTTTGGGTGGCGTATAGTTGAGAGGCAAGCCATATGGCGGGAAGGCGTGCTCGTTTTGAATTTGTACATTATGGGGGCTGCCTGTACTTCCCAAATCTTTGCCTACCATATCTGAGGTTGGATGATTCATTTGGTTGATGCCGGATGGGGACATCAGGTTCACCTTAGCAACAACGCTGGTAGCGGCAATTGCAACCGCATTGGCTTCCATTATCTTCTTCACGCTCATCATGGCCTCCATCATTGTGGCCATTTTCTCTTTAATGGCCTCCATGTCGGCCTTCATCTTCTCTTGTATCTCCTCTACTTCACCCATTACTCTAGCTCTAGCACAAGTTCGGTGAGGACGCCGTAAAGCATGTTTTTTTTTTTGATAACAATGATTAAGTTCATTTTATTTTATTTTATTTTATTTTTCAAGGAAAGAATGCAATGAGCAATGCAACCAATGAAAAGCATGGATGTATGCGAATGATGTACAGTTGAAGATTGCGAATTTTTACGCAGGATATGGGGTTGAATCAATTTAGATTTTCAACATGGTCCATGACATCTTTGTCAAGGTGAAACTGGAAGTAACAAGGACATCAACAATCCTAAATATGTTTGGCAGTAGACGAAGCAGTGATGTGACTCGATTCATCTTTTGCCCCAATTTTGCAAGACGGTTACTTCCATATTTTGACTTGATGAACCTTTTTATAAAAGCATGAGCTTGGTTCAACCCTATAATCCAAGGAATGGCAATTCTGATCGCCAATACTTCAACAACATCTCATAGGGATGAATGACTCGGGCATACTTTAAGCTATGCATGGAAAATGTAATTATGAAATTGAGATGCCCGAAGAAACACCATTTCCTAGTTAACCATGCATTAGGTACCATGTTCAATTATTTTGTTTTGTTGTTGTGTGTTTTTTTTTTTTTTTAGAAATGGGTTTATGATCCCAACATGGTTGGCTCATGGTGCCTAACACATGCAACTAAGAATGTAGAGTGAAGTTTCACGCTTCCCCTTTTTGGTTTTTGTAGAGGAAAACACAAGGATGAGCAAACATGAAAACAAATGGTATGCAATTTTGCAGATCAAAAAGTTTGTTGAACGCATATGCATGATGATGCCATGACTCATGCAAAATGTGAGGCTGGAATATGATAACGGACAAATGCAGGAACGATATGTTCATTATGATGTTATGAAGAGATGCTTATGCGATGCATGATATGAATGCATTTTACGGACACGAGAGCCCGGAAAATTATCTCTTCTTACTTGCGCATTTGGGGGCGCAGTGCCCCATGTGTACAATTAAGAAGGTGATATGGACCTTCCGGCTTCCCGTGACAAAGGACGAGACCAACATACAATGCATGCTAGAGATAAAATGTGGGAGTGACTTGATTCGCACGGATTTTTGGAGTAAAAACGTGGGATAAACTCATTTTTTTCAAAAAGTTATAACTAGTCAAGATCTGAGCGACAATACAAACTTCCTAGCGGTTTCTAATCATATGGTCCATTAAGTCTATCATATGCTGACAATAGCTGAGAAGTCCGTGGATCTCCTCGGGGGCGGAGTAGGTGTCTGCCACTGCTTTGGCCTTGGCTAGTAATCGGGGAAGTTCTTGACTCCTGTTCAAAGTAAGAGCAAATCGGTCCGTCCACATTGTTGCCTCTTGGTGCAATGAATCAATTACCCTTTCCCTTGCTTCCCTTTCTGCTGATATCTTGGCGTACTCATCCTCTAGCCTTTGCTCGTGAGTCGCCGCTAGATTTAGCTTCTCTTTGCACTTATCGATGATGGCCCACATATTCCCTTCAGTCTCGCTTAACTATTGGGACAAATTTCTTTTCGACCTAAGGCAAACCTTTAGCTCGTCCTTCAAGATCATGCCTTTGACCCGTGATGATTCCTTTCACCTCTTCGGAGCTTGAGCTCACTATTGCTGCCCTATAAAGCCCCTCAAAACTTTGCTTTGGTCGTGTTCTTCCTTTCGGGCCTTCTTGGTTTCTCATTCCAAGGCTTCATCGGTGGCCATATTGACATCCCTTAGTTCATCATACTCTTTTCAGACTTTGATGGCTATGGACTTGAACTTCTCTTCGACTACCCAGGCTCTTTCAAGCTCTGCCTTTAGGGCTTGTACCTCATCACTTTCTTCCGAAGCTTTAACCTCATCGTCTCTCACAGTCTTTAGATTTGGGAGCCAATCCAGTCCTTGTGTTCGGACTCTCAGCCACTTATGATAGCCGCCGATGATCCCATTACTGCTTCCCCTAAGCTCTCTGTCCTTTCTTCACGCCACATCCCATGCCTTGCGAACTCCTTGGAGTACCCTCGCGTTGTGGTCACTGAAACCTCGTGCGATGAAAGGCGTGATGCTTTCGTCTGATGGCACTCCTCTCATGGGACATCCTTCGCATGAAGATAGAATCCTGATTCTTCCTTCCTTCTAGCGAGGGAACCATTTAACAGACGCCCCTCCATGCTAGCCAAGAGTTGGTGCACAACAAACAATTCTTGCGCCGCTCTTTTCATATCCCCGGTCGAACGTGTCATACATGGCCAAAATGGCGACGACCGGGCTTTCCTTGCCATGATGAAAGGCGAGGAAAGCGTCAATCGCTGCTAGGTCCACTAACCCTTCCATATTCGGAAAGAGGACAACTCCAAAGATCAAAAGCGCCAAGATGTCAATAAAAGAAAGCCCATTCGCCTTGATTTGCCAAGGCCTTTGCCCTTTCCTCCAAACACTTCCTTGGTACTCCGACTACCCTATTCCTGTTTTGCTTTACACGGTCCAACTCTTGTGCTGAGATTTTCACCACCTTGGCGACTCTTGTCGTGGAGGGATAGAACCCAGAGAAAAGATATGGCTTCCTTCCTCCCAGTGGGCATCCCAGGATTTCTTCAAACTCTTTCACAGTCGGCACTAGCTGGAAGTCCTCAAATGTGAAGCACCTTAGGGGTTGGTCATAATACTGGGAAAGGGATGCAATCGGTTCCATGGAGACTTCTACCCTAGCTAGGTCCCAAATCTTACCATTGGCTTTGCGGAAGGCTTGCTGTTGAAGTTGACCCATTAATTGACCCAACTCTCGTAAACTAGTGACCTCTAAGCTCTTGATTTTGACTTGATAGAACCTCTTTTTAAGCGAAGGCTTTTGACTTGATCCCATGTTTTACTAAAGTGAAATAAAATCTAGTCCGAATCAAAACTCCGACATCTATCATGGGTGGAATGGATGAATGCATGAAAAAATGCATATGACACAGATGCAATTTACGAATACGGGAGACCGAGAAATTGTTTCCTTCTTGGATACAACGTTTGGGCAGCATGGCACCCAACGTATGTTTTTTAAGAAGGCGACACGGACCCTCCGTCGGTTTGCTAAAGTGAGGGGATCAAAGACGAAACCCACGCATGATGCATATGCGAAAGGCACAACATGGGGATGTACATAGTACGACAATATTCACAAACAAATATAAGCAAAAGGGTATATGATACTTATGCATGGCAGTGTGAAAAATGGCACGCAGCGTGTTTGCTCCGTGCCCCTATTTAAGGGACCTATAAGGGAGAGAGCTAACTAGGCTTTTAGTGATAACCCCCAAGGTAGTCATATCTCTCTTGATGGTTTCTAGAGGTATCATCCCCTTCGAAGAACATACTGCAGCAGTAGGGACTACTAGCAACAATATGTTTTCAAAGAGAAAAACTCTAGATGAGGGTTCACTGTAATCAAGCAAGTCGGAGACCTAGCATGATCACGGATTCACCTCCACTCCTTATGTTCCCACGAACCCGGGTATAGGGCCCTTTTTCAACTCACCGTGTGTGCAAATAGTGTTAGTGTTTGTGTGCATCAAATGAATAAATATTTACCTCATGCATACAAAAAAAAAAATACACTAAAAGCATCAAAGAGTTATATATACAAGAACATAATAAGGGGAAGCCAACAAAGGAGTAAGTCATGGCAAAATTTGCACAAGATTAAATGGCATAACTCTCTAAAAACAGTCCCCAGTGGAGTCGCCAACTGTCGCAACCTACCGTTCGGCGGGAGGGCGACGCGTGACTCGCGGGATGCGTGTTCCACGAAAGGAATACGCGCGGAGTCGCCACCAACGTTTATTTGAGGAAAACGTCGGAAAAACCGGAAAGGACGCGATCTACGAACTTTTAAGTGAAAGGTTCGGGAGTTGTATTTACGCGCGGGGAAGGTATTAGCACCCCACACGTCCGTCACAAGGGACGACAGCCTTTAATCGAATGTGCAAACATGACTTTGATTTTTACGTTCCCTTTTATGTCCTTATATCCTTTATACCCTTTTTATATTTTTTCTCTTTTTTGTGGTCGACAAGGGTGTTTCCCTTTGCTCCTACGTATTCCTCAATTTGAGATGAGAAAATCAGACCTACGTAGTTCTTTCGGAACAAAGTGTTTGGTTAAGTTGTTTTTGTCTTTTTTGCAAAATATGTTTTTATTGAACAAAAGGTCATTTAAGGTGTTGGACCATTAAACGGTCTTTTGATTTTGAAAGGAGAGAAACGTTAAGGCGTTGGACCATTAACGATCTCTTGTTTTTGAAAGGAGAGAAACATTAAGGCATTGGACCATTAACGATCTCTTGGGGTGGTCGACAAAAGCGGGGCTTTTGCTCCTACGTATCCTCAATTGCGATGAGGAAATCAGACCTACGTAGTTCTTGCAAAAGCGGTAAAGTCACATGTTGATTTTATGCTTTTGAACGGTCCATGTTAACCGATAAAAGCAAAGAGGACCGTTTAAGGCGTTAGACCTTAAAACGGTTTTTACTGATTTTTCGGACAAAACTTGATTTGTGAGTTGATTTTAGTCTTAGTTTCACTTTGATTATTAATCAATTCATTCAAGGAAACTTCCAAAGAAAAACATCCGATTGATTTTTTTTATTATTTTATTCAAAGATATTTTGATTATTTTATTATTATTTTTCAAGATATTTTGATTATTTTATTATTATTTTACTTTTTTTGATTTAACCGAGGTTATAGCGTGAACGATTGGTTAGATTTCGTTTTAAAAGTGATTAAATGAGATTACAACACAAATGATCGGTTGAAATTCATTTTATCATTTATTAGGTGAGAAAACGGCTTAAATAAACGGTAAAAGCGCGTTAAAGACAGAAGAAAAGAAATCGAAAATGAACGAAATTAAAGTGAAAGTACACAAAACAAGAAATGAATTGAAAGTCTCGGATTCGAAAACTTACCCGTTGAAGAATGAAGAACGAACAAAGAACGGATGAAGAACGGTGAAGAACGACGAAGAACGATGAAGAATTTCCACAGAATCGCTTACGGAAGCGTTACAGAAGCACTTCGACTCGATTTTTCTTCACGAAAATGTGTTTTTTGCCCAAAATAGCCGAAATGCATAGCCAAAGGGGTCTTGAACATTTTGAAACAGCTCCCCCCTCCCCTATTTATAGAAAAAAAAGGAGGTGCTTGCCGCCCAAAGACTTAATGAAGAAGATTTCTAAGCGCACCCGAATTACTAAGTTCACCCCCCTTTTCGTATTTTACGGAAAAGTTACAGAAGCCTTACGGAACTGTTTTCGAATTTGATTTTCATCTTTTTTCTCTTCCCTTTCACCAATGTTAAGTGGAATATGCTTACCCAAGGTTTTCGGAAATTTTACGGAAGTATTACGGAAGCCGCGGAAGCCCCGAAAACCATTTTTCAAAAACGTGGAGGAGCTTGCCGCCCAGTTGCTTCCTCCTTAAGCAACCCAACTTCCAAAATGTTCTGGAAGGGCCCAGATTTGAATTGCTATTTACACCCCTATCTTGATAAGTTCACCCCCCTTACCTTTTTTGGTGATTCTTTTTTCGTAAAGTTACGGAAACTTACGAATCTCGTAACGATACTTGTTTTCTTTCCGTAATGTTACGGAACCTTGCGGATTACATAATCATCCCCTTTTTGACTTACGGAATGTTACGGAATCTCACTTAATTATGCAACGATGCTTCCATTTGATTTTCGGTGTGTCACGGAAACTTACGGATTGTGCATCAATATTTTTTGGTTTTCTGGCATGTCCTGGAATTTCACAAATTGCCTAATGATGGGTGCCAAGCACCTCACAAGGACCAAAGAAAGGTCGCATGTCATCAAGCAAAGGTCCCCGGACGAAATTAGGGTATGACAATGGGTAATTGATTACACATGGATGGTAATTGATTACCAGTAATTTATTGAACGTTTTAATTCAAATTTTAAAGCCTGTAATCGTTTACACAAGTCTTGTAATCGATTACTAGAGGAGATTTTCAGAAAATAATTTCCAAGAGTCACATCTATTCAAATGGATTATGAATGGCCATCAAGGGTCTATTTATATGTGACTCGGAAACACGAATTTAAAGGGAGTTTTCATTGCCCAAAAAGTTTTATCCTCTCAGAAGATTAAGAGAGTTTTTCTGAACTGAAATGTCTTATCCTCTCAAAAAGATTCCTTGGTCAACCACTTGTATATTCAATAAGGAATTTTGATTGATCTTCATTTTACAATCTATCTCTTTTAAGAGAGATTTCTTCTTCTCTTCTTCTTATTTCTAAAAAGGGATTAAGAGACCGTGTGTCTCTTGTTGTAGAGGATTCTTGAACACAAGGGAAGGGTTGTCCCTGTGTGGTTCAGACTTTGTAGAGGGAGTTTTACAAAGAGAGTGGAAAATCTCAAGTGGGTTGCTTTGAGGACTGGACGTAGGCACGGGAAGTGGCCGAACCAATATAAATCAAGTTTGCATTCCTCTCTTCCCTTAAACTTCTTTTATTTATTGCTATTTATCTTTTGCTTTAAAGAAGTTTATTTTGAATTGTCTTTTGAGTAATTCATGTTAAGGGTGCATTGTTAATCCAAAAAGAGAGAGTGAAAGTTTAATTGGGGAATAGTATTTGTATCTTAATTCAACCCCCCCCTTCTTAAGATAGCTGAGGCCATTTGTCCCACATCCTATTCCTGATGACTCACTTCTCTCTAAAATGACAAACTTTCCGGAATGATAAAATGAGGTCACATGAACATTTTGGAAACACAGTCAATCAAATTCTTTTTTTTTCTTTTTGAACCTTTTTTTTATTTATTTTTTTTTATTTTGAAACTTATTTGTTTTGAACTTTACTCGTTGTTTTACGGCACCCCCACCAACGTGCAAGACGAGTAATCTCTGATTGAACGGTCTTGGAAGTCAACACTCAGGAACGCAGGTCGTTTTGAGCAAACAAATCATTGGCTCGCACCCATATTCCAGTGGAAGCAGAGATGTAATTATGAGAGGATGAGGGACAAAGATGTCAAATTTATCCATTTATTTAGCGTTGTAGCTGTGGCATAAACTTGAAAATCCTGATGAGTCATTAGAGACATCTAACAACAGCTTTCAAAATTGCCCCATGTGTGGTGTCGCTTGTCAATGTTAGGATTTACACGCGATTCTCCTCAAATTTCAGCCAGCTTGCATCAATTGGACCTTACACCTTACGCTTTGAGGTCATACAGTGCTCAATGGAATGCCTCGGGGATCCTCCATGATATGCACATGTTGTGTTCAAGTCGTATCCTCAGAAAAATGGAGGTTGATGAACCTTGACTGGGGTTATGGCTACCATTGAATTATCAAGTAGATATGGGAGCAAGTCAGCATAGGACCCCAGAATGGGGGTGAATTCTATAGGCTTTTTTGCTGCAAAACTCATTTCTTGGTTGGTGTTTTGGTTCGTGCTAAAGGTGGTGTTTAGCATTGGTTGGGTGGTAGGTGGATTTTGTGGTTGATTCAGGGATTGCCTTTGTGGATAACTGGGTGGTGGGTAAGGAGATGGGTTGTTATTGGCTGAGTAATGACATTGTTGGGTTGGTGGGAAACTTGGCCATATAGGAATGGCAGCCACAGCATGGGTTTCTCCTTCATTCTCATCCTCTTCACTTTCCCCAGTTTTTTTCATGAAAGCATGATGATCAGATTTTCCCTTTTTTAGACCCACTTTGATCCTTTTACCGGTGAAGACCAAATCCGCAAAGCTTGAAGGTGTGTAACCTACCATTTTCCATAATAGAACACTAGTAATATGTCTACTATCATTGTTATTATTTCTTTCTTCGTCGTTAAGGGAAACACTTGGGCTGCCAGATCCCTCCACCTTTGGGCGTATTCTTTAAAAGATCCGTGCCCCCTTTTTGCACATGTTTTGTAGTTGCATCCTATCCGAAGCCATTATACTGGCACTGCCTAACGAAGGCAACCATTAGGTCCTTCCAAGAATGGACTCGGGAAGGTTCCAAGCTAGTGTACCAGGTAACAGCTACCCCAATAAGACTTTCTTGGAAGGAATGTATCAGCAATTTCTCATCTTTTGCGTATGCCCCCATCTTTCGACAATACGTCTTTAGATGGTTCTTGGGGCAAGTAGTCCCCTTGTACTTGTCAAAGTCCAACACCTTGAACTTGGGAGGGGTGATGATATTGGGCACTAGGAACAACTCTTCTAGGTTAGCAAAGGCATAATCTTCACCTACTTTAATGGCCTTGAGCCTTTCCTCTAGATGATCCAACTTTCCCATTTCCGCCATAGCATGAGGGTTTTTACTTGTTGTGGAATGCAAGAGGTGTAGTTATGGGTGATACTGAGGGCCTTCCAAAGGGAAGACACATTGGGAGTGTATGCCACATTGGGTGGTGTATAGTTGGGAGGCAAGCCATATGGTGGGAAGGCATGCTTGTTTTGAATTTGCGCATAATGGGGGCCGTCCGTACTTCCCAAATCTTTGCCTACCATATCTGAGGTTGGATGATTCATTTGGTTGATGCCGGATGGGGACGTCGGGTTCACCTTAGCAACAGTGCTGGTAGCGGCAACTGCAACCGCATTGGCTTCCATTATCTTCTTCGTGCTCATCATGGCCTCCATCATTGCGGCCATTTGCTCTTTCATGGCCTCCATGTCGGCCTCCATCTGCTCTTGCACTTCCTCTACTTCACCCATTACTCTAGCTCTGGCACAGGTTCGATAAGGGCGCCGTAAAGCGTGTTCTTTTCTTTTTTATAACAATGACTAAGTTCTTCTCTTTTTTTTTTCAAGGAAAGAATGCAATGAGCAATGCAACCAATGAACAACATTGATGTATGCGAATGATGCACGGTTGAAGTATTGCGAATTTTTACGCAGGATATGGGGTTGAATCAATTTAGATTTTCAACATGGTCCATGACATCTTCGTCAAGGTGAAACTGGAAGTAACAGGGACATCGACAGTCCTAAATATGTTTGGCAGTAGACGAAGCAGCGATGTAACTCGATCCATCTTTTGCCCCAATTTTTGCAAGATGGTTACTTCCATATTTCAACTTGACTTGATGAACCTTTTCGTAAAAGCATGAGCTTGGTTCAACCCTATAATCCAAGGAATGGCAATTCTGATTGCCAATACTTCAACAACATTTCATAGGGATGAATGACTCGGGCATACTTTAAGCTATGCATGGAAAATGTAATTATGAAATTGAGATGCCCGAAGAAACATCATTTCCTAGTTAACCATGCATTAGGTACCATGTTCAATCATTTTGTTTTTAAGTGAAACGGGTTTATGATCCCAACATGGTTGGCTCATGGTACCGAATATATGCAACTAAGAATGCATCATGGACTTTCATGCTTCCCTTTTTGTTTTTGTTTTGTAGAGGAAAATGCAAGGATCATGCATGAGAGAACATGAAAACAAAAGGTATGCAGTTTGTAGAACAATAAGTATGTTGAACGCATATGCATGATGATGCAATGACTCATGCAAAATGTGATGCTGGAATATGATAACGGACAAATGTAGGAACGATATGTTCATTATGATGCCATGAAGAGATGCTTATGCGATGCATGATATGAATGCCTTTACTGACAGAGGGCCCGAAAAATTATCTCTTCTTACTTGCGCATTTGGGGGTGCAGTGCCCCATGTGTGCAGTTTAAGGTGATATGGATCTTCCGGCTTCCCATGACAAAAGACGAGACCAACATACAGCGCGTGCGTGACGACATGACGTAGACGCGCAAAAGCATAATACGGGGATGCACATAGTACGACAATATCCACAAATAATTACAAGCAAAGGCATACATGACATTTAGGACTACATGCATGGCAGTGTTTAAAATGGCACGCAGCGTGTTTGCCCCGTGCCCCTATTTGGGGACCTATAGGATAATATCTATGGGTCTCTAATAACAACTCCCAATGATCCATATTTCACATGGCTATTTTCTACAGGTGTCATCACTCAAGATAATAATATTCCGGCAGTATGGAATACCAGCGACAACACATTATAAAGAGAGAAAGCTCTAGACAAGGTTTCACTATTATCAAGAAAGTCAGAGACCTAGCATCACCATAGATTCTCCTCCACTCCTTAGATTTCCATGAACCCGGGTATAGGGCCCTTTTTTTTTTTTTTACTCAAACCCGTGGGTGCTTAGAATGCAGTGTAAAAATGTGGAAAAGACAACATCTATTATTTTTACACAGTTCAAGAAAAAACGCACACACAAAGTTTCATAATTCCACACTTTCCTAAAATAGGCCTAACTCACAAAACAGTCCCAAGTGGAATCGCCAACTGTTGCAACCTACCCTTTTGCGGGCGAGCGAGGCGAGGCTCACGGGTGCGTCTTCCAAAGGAGGAAAATGCACGGAGTCGCTACCAAAGTTTATTTGTGGAAAACGTCAGAAAAACCGAAGGAAACCGGTCATGAAGAATATTCTAGATTCGGGAGTTGTATTTACGTTCGAGGAAGGTATTAACACCTCTCACGTTTGTCGCAAAGGACAACAGCCTTAGATTAGAATTGTGTGAAATTATGTATCTAAACTTTTATTTTTATTTTATTTTTGAGGTAGACAAAAGCGGGGCTCTTGCTCCTACGTACCCTCCATCGAAGAGAAAATCAGACCTACGTAGTTCTTTCTAAAGGGGAAATCAAGTGATTCTTTTTACTTGGAAGGAAGTCCTTTTAAGGCGTTGGACCTTAAAATGACCCATTTTTACTTAGTGAGAAAAACTGAGGTATCGAACCTTAAAATCCTTTTTAGTGGTTTTTTTGCGGGTTGATTTTAGCCTTAGTTTCACTTTAGTTATTAGTCAATTCAATTAAGAAAGAGAAATCCCAAAGAGAAACGTCCGATTGATTTTTTGGTTTATTTTACTAAAAGATATTTTTTGATTATTATATTATTATTTTACCTCTTTTTGGTTTCCAACGTGGTTACGACATGACCGAACGGTCGGATTTCATTTTAACAGAAATTAACGGATATTACAAATCAAATGATCGGTGGAAATTTATTTTATTTTTTGATTAGGCGAGAAAATGACTAAAGCACGTCAAAAGGGGGTACGGAAAGTAAATGAAACGAAAATAAAAGTACGCGAAACAAATGGGGACCACCAAGGGTACATAGAATGAATTAAAAAGTTCGATTTTGGGAACTTACTAGTTGAAGACTGAAGAACGACGAAGAACGAACGACGAACGACGAAGAATGGTTGAAACTCTTCGCGAAATCACCCACAGAAACGCTACGAAAACATTACGGAAGCGCCTCAGCTTGAATTTTCTTCACGGAAACAATTTTTCTCACAAATTTTAAGTGATTACGAAGTACCAGAAGGGCTGAACCCCTTTCTCCTTCACTCCTCCCTCTATTTGTAGGAAAATAGGGGAGGAGCTTGCCACCCAGCTCGCCCAGGGGAGGAGCTTGCCACCCAGCTCGCCCAGGCGAGCCAGGTTGCTTCCTCCAGAAGCAACCGCCTTTTGGAGGAACATCCTGGAAGGCCCAAGTGGGCTTGGTTGCTATTTGCACCCCTTTTTTACTAAATACATCCCCCTTTGCTTTTTTGGTGATTCTTTTTCCGTAATATTATGAAACTTTACGAATTTCATAACGATACTTGTTTTCTTTCCGTAAGGTTACGAGACCTTACGGGTCACGTAATTACTCCTTTTTTGGCTTTCGGAATGTTACGGAACCTCACAGATTGCGTAACAATGCTTCCTTTTGATTTTCGGCATGTTACGGAAACTCACGGATTGTGTAACAATGCTTCCTTTTGATCTCCGACATGTCACGGAACTTCACATATTGTGCAACAAAGGGTGCCAAGTACCTCGAAGCGGTCTAACAAAGGTTGCATACCATCAAACAATGGTCCCCAGACGAAATTAGGGTATGACATGTGCATATGGGTCTTCATTTGGTAATCCATGAAACAAATTATTTTGAATCAACTGAATCAATGATGGTGGATAAGTAATAGTTTGTGCTTGAACTTCTGCTTGTGCAATGCTGGTGAAAAATTGTGGCACATTAGAACTTGAATAATCTTCTAGAGTAAATCTTCTTGGCTCTTTAGCCATGATGTAGTCTTCACTAGGATCTAAATGAGAATGTTCTGTAATAGGGAAACTAGAAGATACCTCAGAAGATTAAGGTTCTTCCTTTGGAATTGCTGCTGCCTCTAAGTCCTGCAAAAGTTTTCTAATTCTCTCTTGATTACGCCTTCTACAAGTGGTGTTAATCTCCAAATCAATGGGAATCAAATCACCTACAGAAGATCTTTTTTGCATACAAGAACAGTACAACAATTATCCAGTTCAAAAGAGCAATGAATGTACTAAACTACTATGTTAGTCAAAAGAATTAAAAAAAAATTGAAAAAGTAAAATTAAAGCAATGCTGCAAATTGAACTAAACTCTACTAACAGTTTAGTTCCCCGGCAACGGCGCCATAAATACTTTGATTGCTCCCCATTGCAATTACTTTTTGTGCATTTATGTCTCAAGGAAATTTCAATGGGGTTTACCGAAAAGCTCACCGGATCGTCAAATATTTAAAATTAAAACGGATGAATCCAAGTATTGAACACAGGAAACTAATGTTAGCCTGAATTAAGTTCAAAGTCAAAGAATTGTTGAGAGAACATGTATAAGTGATAATTTCAAACAGGATTTAAACTAAATTTTTATGCTAAAAACTATAAAATGCAAGGTAAATAAAATGACAGCAGTAGGTAGGTATGTTGGGTCTTTCTAACAAACAAGCTGATGCATAGAAATATATTTCTCTAATCAATCATGCTCTTGTGTTCTATGTTGTAGCCTAAATTACTAAACCTTCAATCCCTCATCAGGATGAGTATCCAAGCCTCGTCCGCAAATCCCTCATGTAAGACTAGGCCCAATTTAGACAACCCTCTTAGGTTTAGACTAACTTAAACTGAGTTTCGTCCGTAGATCCCTCATGTAAGACTCTACTCAGCTCAACTAGCTTACGGAAGTTCAGCCTAATTTAGCCTAAGCTTCATCCGCAGATCCCTCATGTAAGACTAGGCCTAAACTAAACAACATTATTGTAACAGCATAATTAAAACCAAAACTTAACCCGCAAATCCCTCATGTAAGATTAAGTTTCGATCCTACTTTAATCAAGTTCTAAGGCAACAATACATTTCCCAATGCTAAAGTCACCTAACTGTGCACACAAGTGGGTGATCAGACCAAAAGCATACAAACATTAAGTATTGAATGAAGCATTGAATACAGAAAACATAATCAATTAGATATTAGGTACTTACATCAGCTGTTCATTAGAAATCCCCAACTAGGATGTTTAGCCATCCATTACAAAGAAACCCTAACAACAAATGAGATTAAAAGCAGAGAATGATAGTTCCTTATACAAGAAGGGGGATTCCTCGTCTTCTTCTCAGCATGTCACACTCACTCTCTACTCAATAATCTCTCTCAAATGAAAAAACCTAGGCTTCAATGCACAAGTTGCTCCTCTTTTCTGCTTCTAGGGCACTTTTCCCCAAATAGGCCTGTGGCTGCTCTGGAATTATGTCCTAAAAGGTGGCATAAAAGGTGTACCCTAATTTTGCACAAGACAGACTTTAAATAGACTCTGAAATCGCGACGCTACGCTTAGCGCCACCCTCACGCTTAGCGCGAGTAAGTGAAATTAGGCTTAGTGTCAGTCTCGAGCTTAGCCTAGCTGAAGGAACCTGCTACGCTTAGCGCACTGATCTCGCGCTTAGTGCGCAGCTTTGATGCTGATGCTCTGCCAGATTCTCTTTTGCGCTAAGCGCGCTGAAGCTGCGCTTAGCGGTGGATTTACGCTTAGCCCAACTGCTACTTTTTGCAATTTAAAACTTAGCCTCTTTTTCACCTGAAAATGCATAGATTTCATCATTAAATCCAATGGAGATGTTCTAGAGGCAACGTTAACCATAAAACAAGATTTATTTACAAAATTTACTCCAAAATAACCATAAATTGGAGAACTATACAAGCTTTGGAAAATGATTTCTATACAAAAGTTAGTCGTATAAAGCGCCTAACATGAAGCAACAAAGCAAGGTTAAAAAATGGAAAAGAAAACCCTTGATCACAAATTTAAAACGCAAGGTTCCTTTGGATTGGAAATGATGTCATATCACGAATATGCATTTGGACTACAATTAATTGGTCTAAATCTTCAAATATCTCTACGATTCTTGGGATCATGACAAGTGGCGACTGATAAACTTAATGTAATTTATAATAAACCCTTGGTCAAAATGCTGTTGGACAAATAAAACTAAATTAAACCAAAAGTTTGATACAGTTGGAGTTGATAGATAGATATAGTTAGCTTTCTATAGTATGTTAATTAAGGCTTATTATTTCATAACTATATGTGTGTGAAAATATTTTGTTGTGAATAGTTTTATAAATTTTTCTGTTATTTTCTTAAAGCATGGTGATATCCATAATCTACCTAAAAATGAAGTTAAAGTGGGAACAAGAGAAAGATAAAAAAGATAGAGATATATAGAAAATTATAGATGCAATAAGTAATATAATAATATCATAAAATGCATGTAAATTAACTACTGTAATATTATTTTAGATTAATTATAGATTTTGTGAGTTTAAGTTTTGTGTACACAAGGGCCATGTCCGTGTGTCGCGGGTCCCCATTCTTTATTTTAATTTTAATACTCATATTTACAATATTTAGGGAATAAATAAATAAAATGTATCCTTATTGAATAAGATTAAAAAAAAATGGTTTGGACAGTGAGATTATATATATACACTTGTGATTGTAATTGGGTGTATTTGTTGATGTGATATTACTTTGCAAGGGCTATGACATGAATGGGCAACTAACTGATAACACATGATTTTCTCCAATGATCTGGACCTACGAGATTTTTCTTGGGTTACCAATATATGGTCGAGTCAATGCAAGGTGATGATATAAAAGAGAGTAAATTTACAGGAAATTTTGGCACTCTTACATTAATACCCTTCACAAAACAGGTCTTACTATCAATTAATAATTTTTAACTTGATTTTCCTGTGCAACACACATGTGACATATTAATAATTTAAAAAAAAATCTTTAATTTATTCTTATAAAATAAAATAAAATATTTATTATTGATAATAAATATCAATTAGGTTCAAGCTTAAGCAAAAATGATGGTAATGATTTCAAGTAGAATCATTATACATGTTATAAATTTATTGGAGAAAGAAATGAATACAGATAGATGATGTACGATTAAGAGATAAGATAAACTGCCTTAATAAAGAGACAAAAGAGGTAAAAACAATCAAGCTCATCAATACAAGAGAGTTGATTATGCTTAGCAGTATAGAAAGTATCACTAATTTTAGTATCAAGTTCTTTGAATTAGATTATACCCCACCAACTAACCTTTCTATTTAGGAGTCATGCTCTGTACTAACAACTATGGCATCACCAGCTACAATGTGAGATGGTACCTGTTTCATACAAAACTCATCTCTCAAATTTTGTTAACCTCATTGTAAAGGGACATCAAAATAAACCCATGTACAATAAGTAACATAAAAGAAATTCCCACAGAAATACAGGTTGACGTTTAGAAGAAAAAAATATAAATCCTATACTGTATCCCATTATGTGAAATTTAGGCCAATAGAAATAGTGTGAACTGAAAAGGTTTTCAAAAAGGCCATTAACTAAAGTTTAGGCCAGTGCCAATATATCCTACAACCCAAATTAGAGGTTAAAATCCCCAACTAATTTGGGGAAATCATTCAACTCCATTCTCATAGACATAATCTTTTCAAACTTAAGGATTGAAATCCTAACAAGTTTGTAAGTACATGCAGAGGTGACACTGAACAAGAAAGAGATTAGAAAGGGTGAACATCACAAAATCAACAGCACGATGATGGAAAACTGTATAACAGAACAAAGATTAAGTAATATTCCAATTGAAAGTTAAGGTTCCTGTCCCCCTTTTTCCCTCCTAATCTAGAGTAACAATAAAATTATGAAGGGAGATTAAGCAAACATACCAGGTGCGGCGTTCGGCGCAAAAATAAAAATAAAAACTACTGATCAACCAATTAAATAATTAAACTAAACCAAAACCATACCAACCCCATACAATTAATTAAAGACATGCACTACACGAAAAAAATAATAGTACTCGTACTATATTACTATCAGCTTCTAAACGATACTAAAAAATAAATAAATAAAATAGGCATGAGAGTCCAACTTACATTAACTTGGTCTAAGCCCATTCATTAGAAAAACGAGAGGCTTATTGCTTTCACCATTTACAAATGTTTCCTCTGAACCATACATATGAGGTTCACATGTTTCCATTCATATTTCTTATAAGACTCTTTTATGCACCTTATTCTCACTGTCCCACTTCCCCTGACCCCTCACTCTTCCATATTATAGTCCTCAGATTTTTAGTTTGCACCATTTTCTAGTGTGCTCGTGTGCCTACAAATTTTATTCACTTCCTCCCACTCAGGTCCTTTCTTTTCAAACATCAAATACAATACCAAAAACACCTAAAATATTGTATTTAGGTTTTATTCTTTTATGCAAAATTAAGCATCAGAAAACATCTCACCACATCAGAAAACATCTCACCACAAAATTAAGCAAAAACCGAAACCTAAACACACAAGATGCAGCTACGAAGTAGATCCACATCAGCAAGAGCAAAGGAGGTCAAAAGAATTTTGATCTAGAAAACATACCAGAAGTTTACGGATCCAGTAACCAAAAACAGCATGTAAGCACAAAAGTTCATCCAAAATATAAGGTGAAACACACAAATCGCAGAATCGGTGATCAAAACACACCTTGCGCAAACGAAACCCTATTTGCAGGGGAAGTGGTTCGGTGGTGGAGCAAAGGCAAAAGCAGCAGCAACAACAGTTGCAAAGGGAAGTGATTCTAACAGAATGCCAGGGAAACCATTTTCTCTCTCCCAAACCTTGCTCCTTTACTTTCTTCTTTTTTCTTATCTTATTTTAACTTGTAAAATCTATTCTCTTGCATGGATAATAAGATTACGTTGAATAAAATATTTCAATTTTTTAAAAAAATTATTAACTAAAAAATTTGCTTAATTTTTTATAAGAAAAACTTTTTTTTTTGTAATGAGTGTTTTAAAAATATTAATTGAAATAGTATTTTTTAAAATGTTAACTTATAACTTTTTATATATTTTTACTCTTAATATAATTACCTAATTTATTAGTTATTCTTATTTAATAAATTATGATTTTATAATTTAATAAATTAATTTTTTAATTTTTAATTAACTTTTAAGTTAATTTTATTCCACGCAACTTATGTTTAAAGTTCGAAATGTATAATTTTTATATTATTATAATTTATAAACTATCATTTGGGGTTATACCTACACCAACTAATGATAGGTTTAAGACTTTTTGAGGTTATACCTACACCAATCAATTATAGGCATAAGTTTTATGAAATTTTATCTACATCACGTAATTGTAGTATAAGTTTTTTAGAATTTTGCCTGCACTATTCTTTTATAGGTAGTAATCCTTGAGTTTTACCTACACTAATCAATCATAGGCATAAGTTTTTTGGAGTTTTACTTACATAATGTAGTTGTAGTTGTAGGTAGAAGTTTTTTTTTTTAGTTTTAATGAATTTGCCTACACCAAATAATGGTTGGTAAAAGCGATTGAGTTTTATTAGTTATTCTTATTTAATAAATTATGATTTTATAATTTAATAAATTAATTTTTTAATTTTTAATTA
This sequence comes from Glycine max, assembly GCF_000004515.6. Lineage (NCBI taxonomy): Eukaryota > Viridiplantae > Streptophyta > Magnoliopsida > Fabales > Fabaceae > Glycine > Glycine max. Next base: position 5,085,350 of record NC_038256.2, on the reverse strand, counting down.
ACTTTTAAGTTAATTTTATTCCACGTAACTTATGTTTAAAGTTCGAAATGTATAATTTTTATATTATTATAATTTATAAACTATCATTTGGGGTTATACCTACACCAACTAATGATAGGTTTAAGACTTTTTGAGGTTATACCTACACCAATCAATTATAGGCACAAGTTTTATGAAATTTTATCTACATCATGTAATTGTAGGTATAAGTTTTTTAAAATTTTGCCTGCACTATTCTTTTATAGGTAGTAATCCTTGAGTTTTACCTACACTAATCAATCATAGGCATAAGTTTTTTGGAGTTTTACTTACATAATGTAGTTGTAGTTGTAGGTAGAAGTTTTTTTTTAGTTTTAATGAATTTGCCTACATTGAGTTTTACCTACATTAGTCAAGTGTAGGTAGAAATATTTTTAAAATTTACCTACACTAATTCTTGTGTGTGGGAAAAAGGCGTCCGTATGCATAGATCATTTTTCTTATAGCGTAATTAGATTATTTGCACTTAAGTAAATTATTATCATTTAAAATATGTTCTTTAAATGTATACCATTCTATTCTAAAATTACTATAACAACTGTAAAAAAATTACAAACTAAAATGGTATTTTTTTTAATTTTTAATATTGCGTTTCAGCGTCCTAGCTACTTTTTAAAGTTTATACTTTATTGTAACGTGTCTTATAATAGATGACATGTAATGCTGTAATATGTGATTCTTACGTAACTAAAGTCGTCGTCAGTAATAAGTGTGTAACTTGTTTGACCGTTATTAGAGCTTTAGAGGGGTTGCTACTTCTACTTGCCGCTATATATAAAAGATCAGAGTGTTCATCCAACTTACCATTGTTTTTGTGTTCTACTTTGTTCTATTCTTCAATTGAAATGGTATCTAAGGAGATTGTTACAGAGATTCTCGAGTGAGTTCGAGATATCAATTGAGAAACCCCGACCCTCAAATTGATCCTTGAATTTTAGTATATTAACTCTGGGACTGAAGTAATGGATATTCAATACCTAAGGACTAATTAGGGGAAAAAGTAATACTTAGAAGGATCAAAATCATGGTTTATTCAATGACTATATCTTTAATACTCTTGAGTCTGAGTTTTGAAAAGAAATTTGTAAGATTTCCATTATGCAGGTTACACAAAATATGTTATGATTCATAGTTATCAATACCAAACAGTAGTGGCACTATTGTGGTGTCCCATTTCGTGATACTAGTTGCTATCTCACACTGCATGAGAAAACCTAAAATGCACCTATTTGTTGACATTTGCCTCCTGTTATTTTTTAGTCATTTCGGTCTTCTTTGAGATCAGATAGAGTTTCAAGAACTGAGATCAGCCTCTCCCCCACATCCTTCTTGCTTCATTTGTTCATCCTGGTAACACCAATGAATTGGACTTTATGTCCAACGTGCTCAGTAGTACCAATTTATCTTGTCTAGCAATCTGGATAATCGTATAGATTCTTTTGGACTCTGAAAGTTATACCTCTTAAGAGTTAAGACAGGGGACCAATTTTGACTCTCAACTTAAATTAAAGTGCATAGTTAGTGACAAGGACTTCCCTCCTCCATTGATAGGATGATCCAGCAACCTTCAAGTAATAAAAGCAAGCATAAAATTTCAAGTGCCAATGGAATACCAATGAGAAACCACAGTTTATGGAATGATTGTTGTAAGATGATAATATTTGAAGACACTACTAGAAAAAAAGCATTTTACGACAGTGGTTTTACGTCGGTTATATAAAGATCGATGTAATAAGGAAAGCGGTGGCAATTTTGTAAATAATTGTAACTTTTTAAAAGCGGTTTCCTCACAAACGACTTTAAATATGTTTTACTACATCGTTTTTTCAAAACCGCCTTTGAAAACATTGTGTTTCCACTTTTTATTGTTGACGCGGCACGTTTTAATTGGGCGAAAGCTTGGACAACCCTAGATCAATAAAAAAATTGTGAGAATGACATTGCTTTTGGGGCTCACGAAGATCTGCTCCCTCTTCCTCCTCTTCCTCGCCACCCTCACCTCCCCAGAGGGAACCCCCATCCTCCCCTTCTACCGCTCCATCACTGCCGCCTCCTACTCCGTCTTCGTCGAATCCAAGCTCCGGCCCCTCCCCGTCGTCTCCTCCCTCCCCCCTCCGCCGAGCCTCGCCTACCTCGTCTCCGGCTCAAAGGGCGACAGCGCCGCCGTCACCCGCGTCCTCTTGGCCCTCTACCACCCCAACAACCGCTACGTGGTCCACCTGGACCTCGAATCCTCGCCGGAGGAACGCTCCGATCTGGTGAGGTTCGTGGAGGGCCACGCGCTGTTCAAGCGGTTCGGGAATGTGAGGGTTATAAAGAAGGCGAATCTCGTCACGTACAGGGGACCCACCATGGTCGCAAACACGCTTCACGCCGCCGCGATTCTGTTGAGGGAGCTTGGGGATTGGGACTGGTTCATCAATCTCAGCGCCTCTGATTACCCACTTGTCACACAAGATGGTACGAGGTTGTTTCAGCTTAATCAGTTGTCTCATTCTCGAATTCGAGTCCTGAGTATGTAACTGGTTAACAGTTGTCTCTATAATTTTGTTTGCTTATGTCTTTTTTCTCTCTTGTTTTTTGATGGTTAGATCTGCTGCATATGTTTTCGTACTTGCCGCGGGATCTGAATTTCATTGATCATACGAGTGACATTGGATGGAAAGAGTGAGTCTTTTTTTTTTTTTTGATGATGGTGTTGTTTTGATTTTGATTTTGATTTTGTGTGTGGGTTTTGTTTTGGTGATTTATGTGATTGGGTTTTTGTGATGATTAGTCATCAGCGTGCGAGGCCGATCATCGTTGATCCGGGTTTGTATATGAATAAGAAGCAAGATGTGTTTTGGATTACGCAGAGGAGGAGTAGGCCAACGACTTTCAAGCTTTTCACAGGTGAAGATCCTTTTCTTGTCTGTTAATATTGCTTTTGACTTCCTTTCTTTTTAGGGGAAGGAAATAAAGTTTGTTTCCCGTTTTTACTTTTGGTTTTATGTGGTTCAGTGGGAAGGTATTCTATTTTTGTATAGAGGTTTTTGTTAATTTTGGCAAGGTATGAATCCTGGCTTGCGCAGGGCTTTCTTTATTAAAAGGAAGCTTTATGTGAAGAGATTGTAAGACAATTAAGGTTTTGAAGAGATTGTATGCACCATGACTGATTCTGGGCGTTTCGTGATTTCTCTAATTGTTAGTTTCAATTGTAATGTTTTTTTTATTCTTAATGCATGACTTAGCTGTAAATGTACTTTATCGGGACACTAGGGGTAAAACCTGTGTGAGGTAATTCTAAAAGTGAACCTAATAATTACACTGATTTTCTTAAAGAGGCAAATGACCGCTTTGCTCTGTTTGGAATCTGTTCTTGGAACTGGGCAAATTTGGTGATGTAGCATCTGATTTTGCATTGGGTGACTTTGCATAGGACACCTAGAAAGGTGTGAATATTTCTGGTACTTAAATTTTTCATCTTGGAGGCTTGGACAAGGCTCCTCAAAGGTGAGCTTGTCTCTAAAGCAAGCAAGGGTGTATGCACACTTTATTTATTTTAAAGTGCATTGTGATCTTTACTTACTAAAATTTAATGGTGTATACACCATATTTTGGGGACAAGCTCACTTTACAGGATTTTTCTTTAACTTTAATAAAAGGAAACAGCTTTTTGGAAGGATACATTAAGTTTTCTGTTAATAGCAAGATGATTTTTTCTGCCAGTTCGATGAGTATAGTGCAGCATCATATTCTTGCTATATGCTGTTATACCACTTATGCTGGCCTCTGGTAGGGCTCATCATGTTTCTATCAAAATAAGGGAGTTAGATGGAGGGTATATCCTGCACGATTAATGATATTTTGCTTAGCATCAAATATTGAACTGATATTGACACTTTTTTGTTTTGCTGTAACAAATATAACTGTTGTAGTACAACAATACTCCCAATGTCCTTAGGTTGATTGAAATCCTCTAGCGGCAGCCTAATCCAACTGATCCATTTTGGTTGTCCATTGCATCATAGATCCAATTGTGGTGCTTTGAGATTCTTTTGTTGATTATCTTTGAACTGCTTTTGTGTGATAATGTTGCTATGTGTTGTGTCTCGTCTTCCCATAATGAACTTGATGCGTGGATTGTATTTTAACTGATCTTGTATGGTAATTCTGTTATGCATCATGACTCAGCCTTCTTTCTTGAACTTGACAAGTGGACTGTGTGCTGCTTGACTTTTGTTATCGAGATGTGTTTAATTGGTCTTCTTATTTGGAAATAACTGCACTTGTTTTCAAAATGTGGATTGTGATCGCTTAACTGATTTTTATTTATTAAAAATAAATTGTAATTAGTAAATAATACAGTTCATAGAATGAAAATATCTTGAAGTTTGGGTTATGTGTGCCTATGAAAAGTGAATATTATCATAAATGATTATCTAAAAATTCTCTCTTGTTAGGTTCGGCTTGGATGACACTGTCAAAATCTTTCATTGATTACTGCATATGGGGATGGGACAACCTACCTCGAACCGTACTCATGGATAGTCCAAAGGTGAAGTCTTTTCTTTTTTATATCCAACAATATATTAGAAGTTGCTTTTAATTAAATTTGCTTTGCTTAAGTGGTGATGCATCTCCAATCGTTATACCTTAGTCAAAACCTCTTTAAAAATTTTTTGATACTTAAGCTGTTAAGCATTCTTCCTTGCAGTTGCAACTTTTCATTTTCCATTCTATTTTACCATTGAAGTGCTTAGTCAAGTTAGGTTCCTTATTCTAATAGCAGATAATCATGACTAATATGCCTGTGTGAGGTAAGTGTAAATTCACAACTTCAACGATTATAATTTTAATTGTTATTATTAATTATTCTTCAGATTTGGGATTGAAGGTGGTCACTGTTTGATTGAGGTACAGTGGATCATTAAAGTAGATATATTCCATCCTGGCTTCTTTCTGTTGGAACATAGGTTACTCTACAAGTTGGTGCAAGTTGGTGTATTACAACCCAAATTCCATCAGGAACCATGCTTCTTATGCCTTTAATAAGTATTATCAAAAGAATTTTGTTCCAAATAGCTGCAATTTGGGTGGAACTGCTGTCATCATTAGCACTAACCCAAGTAAGGCCTTTGCTGTCATCCTTCAATTTTGTTTCTTTTTTTTTGAATTTGAGTCCATTATTTTAGTTGTGGCATTTTAATTTATCTGTTTACTTAACATATAATATTTAATAGAAATATTAACATGTCACTCTAAGACATTCTGACATTAATATTATCATATTGACATAACATTCTATTATTATACTGTCATGCACATAGTATTTTTATTAAACATTATTTGTTAAGTTACCAAATAAACTAATGCATAATTAAAATAATAGAGGAAAAATTCACATAGTTGAATATTCACCAAAAACAAAAATATTTTGGTGTAATAGTAAAAAAGTTTAACTCGAATATAACCAATCGAATGTAATAGTAAAAAAGTTTGAATGTATACATTTTTTTATTACAAGACAAATATTTTGGTATAGCGAAGATTTTATACTCTATCCAGGATTGGGAGGATGTCCTGATCTGCATAGAAGTCAGTCAAGTCACAGATACGGGCAGCAGCAAGAGATTTGATTTACAGATAAGTATGAGTTTCATATATTACTTTGGACAGTAAAAAAAAAATGTTATGCCTAATTAATAAAAAAACAATTTACAAGGATGAGAAATAAAAAAGCACTAAACTACTTATTTGTTTGCCATCTTTTGCCTATGATTTCTGCGTATGCTTCAAAATGTGCTTCTTTTTTAACTATTATTTTTTTGTACTATTGGTAACATATACGGTAATTTTTTTTATGGCCTTTTGAAGGAAATATAAATTTTATTTGATTTTAGTAAATTTTAATTCTAAGTGCTTCTAGAAAATTATTATAAAAAAACTTTAAATAATAGTATGAACTACATTTTAGTTCATACTAATATGGAGGAATGAGAGTTATAGTATAGAAGATCAATATTATGGAGGAATGAAATCTCTGTCAGAGAAGGTAGATGCACTTTCCCAGAATCTTGTGAGGGAAACGTCTATACTAAATAATAAAGAAGACACTTTGAGGAGTGAAGAAGCCAACAAAGCAAATGTATGTCAATGATGTTCTAGATTTGTTGTTTGCTCAATTTTAAGATTATGTACCAAATCCTTATGCTTCTAATATTTTGAAATATTTCTAGTTTGTGAAGCTGATATTTGGGTTTTGAACCTTTGTGTTTTTAGCTTGTTAAAAATATTGAAGAATTGAAGCATTTTGTAAAAGAGAAGTCCTCTGCTGTTAAAACGGCTGAAGAGGGGGCAACAGATCTGAAAAAGAAAGTTGATGAGCTCACAAAGAGTCTAGAGGAGCATGATAAAGAATACCAGGTAAAGGCTTAAGTTGTCTGGCTTTGTGACGCCTATCAGTGGGATTTCTGTTAGATTGAGGTGTTTATTTTATCCTGTTGCTCAAAAATTTTGACAGTGTGTTTTAGCTGGCAAGAGCAGTGGTAATGAGGAGAAATGCTTAGAGGATCAACTAAGGGATGCAAAGGTAGCAGTTCCTAGAGTGCACTCTCTTCTAACTAAATTTTATATTTTGTTCCTAAAGTGCAATGGGATATTTTCTTCTAATCAAGGTGCACCTCGGTGGATTAAACCCAAGGTAATCAATAGTTGTTTGTAATGAACCGTTTGTACATCTTTAAGTGTTGAATGTTAAGTAACCATTAAAAATGTTATATGTAGACTAATGTGCAAAGTGGAGGGTTTGAGTGCGGATATTATGTCATGCACTGGATGTGGTGCATCGTGACTACCGGTTTGAAGGATGACTGGCACAAGATAAACATAATGCATGGAGTTACAATTGTAACTTTGGTTAATATTTGTTAAGTTACTAATAATTTTATCTAATGTTAATTTTGTAGTGGTTTTCTGATGGCTCATCGTTAGACGTGGAGGCCATCACAACAGTTCGATAGAAATTGGCAACTTACTTTTTATCTTTTAGGAAAAGCAGTTGCTAAATTTGATTTGTATTATGTACAAGTGCATTTTTCCTATGGTTTCATCAAAGAATTAGAACAATTATGGCTACAACTTTGTATGTTGGATACATTAGAGGATCATTAATTCAAAAAAGGATATTCAATTTGCATGGACTTATATATGTAGGATGCATGTCATTTGATGCTATTGTTCATATTTCATTTGATGTTATTATTTAATTTGCATGGTCTGATTTAATTTATAGGTACCAGAGATCAATGTAAAAAAAATGCATCAATAAAACGAAGAAAATAAAAAAAAACTTAGACATACAAAGACGGTTTCCGAAAACGTCATAAAATGACAACATAATATAGACCTACAAAGACGCTTCCCATAACCGTCGTAAATTTGCATAACATACAAAGACATTTCCCATAAAACGTCTTAGTATGCAGTCTTGACATGCTATCTAAGACGGTCATAAAAATCGTCTTAAATTGGCACCTATTAAGACGGTTTTTCAATAACCGTCGTAGACGATTCGCACCTATTAAGACGGTCATGGTAACCGTCTTCATATCGCAAATTTATCTGTAGACTTTAAGACGGTTATGGAAAAAACGTTGTAATATTTAGCACATACTAAGACGGTTCCCATAACCGTCGTAAAATAGCTTATACATTTTACGAAGTTGGCATTAACGACGGTTGAAAACCGTCGTGACATGACCATAAGAACCGACTTAAAATCCAATTTTTCTAGTAGTGAGATTGAGTGAATATTGCATTATTTGCATATTTTATGAAATATTTTAGCTTTTCTAATTTCTTTACTCCTTATATTTTTCATTGGCAACACTAATATATTATGCTTGAGTTTTATTAATATGTTTTCAATATTATGTAACCTGTATTTTTGTTCGTAACTATTGTGTTAACTCTTGAGTTAGCTTAAACAAATATTTATAGTTTCGGTCACTCTATGTACTTTCACCTAGGGCAGTAAAATACAAAATCTGGTTTAGTTTTCTAATTTCTTCACTCTATATATATATTATTTGTTTGAACGTTGATGCATGTTAGTGGCAACCCAGATGCAATGATTTTGACTATTACAACTCAACTTTATTCATGCTGATTCTTTGTTTAAAATGTGACTATATGATCCTTTAACTGCTCCATTACAAGAAATGTCTTAGCAATGTAATTTGTCTTTTCCAACCTGTTTAAGCATTTGTTGCTCTCGAACTACTATATTTTGTTTCATGTTGAATAGGTCTTCTTAACACACTAGAACTGAAAAATATACTTGATAAAACAGAAAATAGACTTGACACCTAGAAGGTCACATTCCTACACTGGGGAAGATACTATTTTTTTTTTTTTTGCCTTGTTTCTGTTCCTAATAGTTAAGTTGCCTTGTTTTGTTGATTTAAAATATCATTTTGTATAAGGCTGATTTTTAAATTGGTTTTGCTTATTTGTATATTCTGTTTTGGAAATTCAAGCCTTAACATTCTCAATTTTGAAGATTGATGTTCCTTGTTTCGTCTATCACGTGTTTGGGAATTAGGACTAGAATAATTTTTCAACTTCAAAGGCTATGATTAAAACAAAAACAAATTGGTTTGGGATCTCCAAATTTTATACCAATTGTAATGACTATATCGATATGTTCTCTTATATCTCACTACTTCTAAGTTCAAACAACACTTCTCATGTGTATTCCAATTGACTTTTTAAAGGTGATAGTGTTGAGCCTACACATACTTTTGTCACCAATTCTGAAATATGAAATTGTATCCCTGTTCAGTCCACTAGTACTTTTGCTTTCAAGTACTCACTTTTTCTTATAATTTAGTTTTAGCAATAAACATGCATATGGATTTTTGTAGACATGCATTTACCTTAGTTTCCTATTCAGAAATGACTTGTATATTATGTTTTTTTATTTTTGAATTATCCACCATAGTGGATTGTCTGAGAATGAAAATTCATAATAAATACTTTATTATTCTATGCCTCATTTTTTATCTAAGAATGTCATTTGATAGTATTTCCAATTGTTCTCTGAGTACATACCTAACTTGGATGATAATATCAACGAAGTTAGGTTGTGTGCTTCAAGAACTTAAGGGAAATACTGTCAAAATTTTGTTAGATCAATAAGAAACATACAATAATATGATGCGAATTTGACAATCTTGGATAGGATAGGACCCCAATTAATGCAATCCTCCCAAGGAGACCCATCACCAGAGTCATAGCTAGGAGACTCTAGGAGATTGGGTCAGGGATGTAAGAGAAGGTCCTAGGATTCTCATGAGTTTTATGGTAGATTTTGGGCCTATGAGCTAAGTATGAGTTCACTTATCTTTGTACATATTAGATTAGAGTTTCATTATTTTAGAGTCTTGTATTTAAGGCTTCATAGTATAGGGAGGGTACCCTATAAGTTTAGGGTACCCTAGTAATGTAGGATTTGTTAGCTCTTGTATTTTAAGGCACCTAAACTAGTTTTTGTATTAGGGGTAATTTTATAATTTCACATGCATTAAGTGCATTATTTGATGTGTGTGTTGGGAAAGAAAGTTAATTGAATTGGGAGAAGCCCAATCCAATTAAATTTCGGACCATCTTAAGGGGGAGGTGATATTTGTTTGCTACACCCCATTGTCACGTCATATAGTCACACTTTGTGCATGTCCTTCATGCTTTACATGTCTCATAACACTTAAACATACTTAGTGGAGAATCTTGGATTAGTGGACTAAACCATAGCTGAAATTCACTAATCATAATTAGTGAAATTTTGGCTCCAATTTGGCTCACAAATTCAATTTCAAATTCAAGTGAACCCTCCAATTTTTTTTGACACTTAGATTATAAATAGAAGTCTTGTGTGTGCATTTTGCAACTTTGATCATTTGAGAAATTAGAGTTAAAAGTTCATATCTCATTCTCCCTATTCTTTCTAACAAAATTTCGTTCCCCTCTCTCCCTCTCCCTCCACTCATTTTCTCCTACCTTCAAGCTCTTATCCATGATTTCCTATGATGGTGAGCTTGTTCTTAACTCATCTTCTCCTTGAAGTGACATCTCCAATCACCTTTCCTCCTTCTTCATTCTATTGTGATTGATCTTTAAGAAGTAAAGGACTCCATTGATGAAGAAGATCCAAGGCCTACAAGCTCTACATGGAGCTACATTACGAATCCTATATAGTATAAAGTGAGGTCAAGCATGTAGTTAGTGCATGTAGATACAAAAAAAAGTAACTATATATTAATATTTAGCAACCATGAGACCTGATCGGAGTTGGACTATACAAAAAAAGTTATTTTATATTAATATTCTACATTGACAACTAACACATATTATGGTACGTGATTCCTGTTATAGGTCATTCCATGTTATTAGTTAGTAAATTAGGATTTTTTTATATTTGTTCTTGGGCTAATTGTTGGCACTACTAAATTCTTTTTTTATGATGCACATTCTAAGACGGTAATGTGAAACTATCTTAGAATGTCATGTGGTGACAATTTGTAAATATAAGATTGTTCAATGAAGACGGTTTTAGAAATACCGTCTTAGAAACTACCGTTCTACAACAGTTTCGCGAAAACCATCTTAGAAGTTAGTTTTTAATTTTTAACTCTCCCCTTCCTATCTCATTTCTCACTCTCCCTCTTACTCTCCAAAACTCTGGTTTTCACTTTCCCTCTCCCTTTCCTCTCTTTTTTCTCACTTTCCCTCTCCCTCTCCTCTCTCGTTTCTCGCTCTCCCTCTCACTCTTCGACTCTCTTCTTTGGTTCTCTCTTTCTATTCTCTTATAAACCCTAACATTTTTCGCTTCCTTTTTCTAGCCAACTCCGATCGTGAACAAAGAAACCACCATCATCAATCACTTCCTCTCCATGTTTGCAACAAAACCCCCCTAATTTTAGTCTCTGCTGCTGTAAAGCGATTTTCGGCCACCGTGCACCGTCGTCATCTGCCGTGGCAGGGGCCTTGTAGCATGTTGTTGGTGACGTCGAGGATCCAGAAGCCAGCAACAAAGATGGAGATGGCGCAGGGCAAGTTTTTGGCTAAGGAGTCACCAAACATGTGGCCGAGGTCGGCGGCGTAGCCAATAAGAAAGATGGTTATGGCGAGGGAGCCAGTGGCAATGAAGGGGCGGCGGCGGTCGAAGCCGGAGGTGCAGCGGGAGTTATGAATTAGGTGTAGGGAAGCCAACACTCTATATGCTGATATAGAGAACATTCATGGTCTATAATTATAAGCACCCTCAAATAGCAAGACGAAAAAAGCTTCCAAATCCTGTTGAGAAAGAGAAGGGTGTTAGTCTTTGGTCAATGATCAAGGACAATGTGGGAAAAGATCTAACAAGAGTTTGTCTCCCAGTATACTTTAATGAGCCGTATCATCCCTAAAAAAATGTTGTGAGGACTTGGAGTACTCTTATCTTCTAGATCAAGCTTATGGGTACGGAAAATCAGTAAGATATAAATGTTTATGCCTCTCACTAGTGTTCAAGTGCAATCAATACAAATTTAAAACTCGTATTGAAGTTGAATGGCCACATTTTCAAAAGCACTTCTTTAGCCCTAAATTTGTTATTGTATAGTGGAACATGATAATTTTATGACTTCTCTTTGCAACTCTACTTAGAATGTTTTAGGGTTGTTTCCATCTTTAATATACATAGAGATTTAGTAATCTTATGACACTCTTTTAACTTAGCTTTTATGTTTATAGTTTCACTCATTATTACCTCACACAGAGGAGAAGAGCAAGAGGGAAAAATCATGATTTGTCAGTATGAAACCAACCATACCTTATAATTTCTATAAATTTGTTCTGTCACAAATGAGTATTTTCTCAGTCGCCTCATAACCAAGTGGTGCATCTTCCCTTTATATTATGGATTTGTTTTTTCTAATCTCGAGAAATAAGTCAATTTGTGAGGAACTCAGTACTAAACTACTAATAATTTGGAAAGTGGCAACATTTAGTAAATTTTCATCTTTCCCGTAGAAGTGTGCTTGGTTGAGGTTGAAAAAAAGTGAGTAGTTGGATAATATGAAAATAAATTCACTTTATACTTGCATGTGCAACCAAAGCATAAGAAGGTAAAAAATAATATCTACTTCATTTTAATTGTTGGTTGAAATTTTGACATGTACTCTCTTTTCTAAGTTTTGACTTTCCATCTATTCAACCTCACACTTTACTTTACATATTTTTTATAGGAAAAATTGATGATAATATGATTCAAAGTTGAAATCATAAATTTGACAATGAAATAACCATGCCGTAATAAATTCTATGAATTTGTAAGCAACAAATAAGTAATTTGTGGTACAAAGGAATTCACTTCTTTTCCGAGAAGGATAGTTCCTTATGATTTAATGAAGCAGAAATACAAGATTGGAATCTAAAAAGGCTAAGAAGAGATATGGTCGAATTTTACTTTAGATATCTTTCGGGCTTAACAAATAGATAAAATTTCCTAAAATTAATTTACTTTCATTAGACTTTTATTTGGTTAAAAACCTAGAGAAGTATAATGTAAAGAAACTTATTTACTTTTAAGGTATATTACACTTCCACTGAACATTGATTGCTAAAATTACATAGTGCAGAATGTGACGGTAAAAGATGAGACTGAAATCTCAAATTCCATAATAGAGGTGTTCAACACTTAAATTCACCTCTTATAGATTTATTTACTTTAAAATAAACTAAATATAGCACATTTCTATCTCATAGGGGGAGGGAACTATAATATTACAAACTACAGGGCAAACAATTTCTTGTTTGATTATACACTGATAAAGTAGCAGAAGTGTGAAGTCATTTCCAAATTTAGTAAGAGAACTATGGTTTGTGTTGAATTTGCTTGAGATTTTAAGTTTTTGGCATTAATTTAATTTTGTTAACTTAAGGTTTTGTGATTATATGTCTTTCAAAACCTTTTCATTTTGAATTTTATGGTTCTGGTGATTTGCTGTAAAAATTATTTTTTTAATGAACTTGTGTGATCTAAATTACTGTTCAGTGTTTCATTTTGTTAGCACAAAGTTCTGTTAAGTGTGTCCTAATTTGTTTCAATATTTTTTGTTTTGTACTTTACCTGTTTGTTGCTCAGGCTGTCATAATGGAAGAAAATAATGTTGGTTAATTTGAAAATCGAGATGATACTGGATAAATCTGAAGTCGTGTATAACACTTTCAGATTGAATCAAATTTCGGGGTTCAACCAAAATTGTTCAATCGGATAAAATCAGAAGATTATAATTCAAGAGTTTTGTTTTGGTCTTGTATGTTTTTTTTCACCCGTTATGCTTTCTGAACCAGAATGATTATTTATGATCAAAGAACAGGTGGTTTTTGGCGGTTGATGGAAGTTTTTTCTTTTTAAAAACTGTCGTTGATGGAAGTTTTAGTAACTTCCATGTAACTTCCAACCGTTGATGGAAGTTTTAGTAACTTCCATGTAACTTCCAAAATTTGCCTAAACCGAATATCTCGTTATTACATTAAAATAAGCGTGCACTCTTATTTTAACATAATAAAGAGATCAATTACACTAAAATGTCCAACAAACCTCCCCCATTTTAGTGTAATTACCGATCAAATTACCAAAGTCATAACTTACAACAAACTACTGCATAGATGAAATATCATGACGATTGAATTTCATCTTAGCAAATTACACGTTTCAAATATTCGAATATCAGGGTGTCACTAAGGATTGAACCCTTTCTATTCATAATGAATACATGAAGATAATTTGCACAATAGTTTATAACATTACTTTTGCTCGACACTAATTTACTAGCCTGTGTCCCTATCCTTCATAAGCATATCAAAGCCAAGTCCCAGCTTCTTGAAGCGGCTAAACTTCATGCTTATATAGGTAGTCCTTTTCTTTCTTGCACTTGCAAATGCAATTTTTCAAAAGAACCATTGAGAAGTTATACTTCAACCTCCTTAACTTACAGAACCGAACACATTCCTTTTGGGATACTTTCGATGATGTGTTCCAATCTCTACATGTTAAGCTTTCCACATTGAATTCAACACCTAATGTCATATTAGATGGGAATTGGGTATCTTAACATAAGAGATTTCAAATGAACTTTCATCCTAATCCCACAGCCGACCTTTTCACGAGATCTCTACTTAACCCTTTGGTTAAATGATCGGCCAAATTATGCTGAGTTCTCACAAACTCCACTGATATCACACCATGCATGATTAACTCCCGAACCATGTTGTGTCTAACACCCAAGTGTCTAGACTTCCCATTATACACTTGACTATATGCCTTAGCCAAAGTTCATATGGGGTAACCTTATTCCTTTTGTTAGGAATTCGGTTCAACAAGTAACAGGCTGTCAACATAGCCTCACCCCAAAATCCTTCACTTAAACCCGAATAGGATAACATGGAATTCACCATTTCTTTCAAGGTTCTATTCTTCCTTTCGGCTACACCATTCTGTTGTGGTGTATAGGGAGCTATAGTTTGATGTATTATTCCAGTAGATTGAAAATAAACTGGATCATAATACTCACCTCCCCTATCCGTACGAAGAGTTTTATTTAGCCCATTTTTGATGAAGTTCTACCTCTTTCTTATAAATTTTAAATTTATCAAGAGCTTCATCTTTTGTATTTAATAAATATACATAACAATACCTTGATGCATCATCAATAAAAGTAACAAGATATATATATATATATATATATATATATATATATATATATATATATATATATATATATATATATATATATATATATATTATGACCTAATGATGGAGTAGCATGCAAAACACACAAATCACTATGAATAAGGTCTAAGACTTTAGTCTCACTTTTAACATCCTTAAAAGGTTTCCTAGTGATCTTGGTCAACATGCAAGATTTGCATTTTTCAATGTTCATATCAAAAGGAGGAATCATACTTATTTTTGACATATCTTTTAATCTTTTGTAATGAACATGTCCTAATCTAGCATGCCAAATTTCTAATTTTGTCATATTAGTTATAGAACTACATGAGGCCATACAAACAGATTCATGAACAAAAGGAACATCAATGTTTAATTTAAACATTCCATTACAACGATAACCAAATCCAACAAACGAACCATGTCTTGACAAGATGTACTTGTCACTTTCAAGTACTTGCTTGAAACCATAATTATTTAAAACCATACCAGACAATAAGTTCTTATGAATACCAGGTACAAATAAGACATTATCCAAATACAAACTTTTTCCGGAAGTAAAAACTAAATTCACACAACCTAATCCTAGGATTGGTTCAGTTGCAACATTGCCCATCGTCACAATAGAGCCATCATCGATTGGTCTAAATTCCTTGAACCAACGACGATCTTTGCTCACATGGCTTGTTGCTCCCGAATCAAACCACCAAGCAACGTCATCATCCTGCACATAGAATGCATCAGATATTAGTGATACATAATTTGAATTCGTATTCAAATTAAAATTATTCACTACAATCTGACCTTGTTGCTTTTCAGGATCATTAGACCCACTTGGACCAGCCTTTTTCTTTCCTTTGAACACCCGGCAATCCCTCTTTAAATGACAAGGTTTCCCACACTTCCAACATGACAATTTTGTCTGTTTGTTTGGACCTTTGTTCTTATTTCCTTGAAATTTTCGTTTGTTACCTTTAGCATTGTAATTTTGCTTAACTGTTCCACTTTCCTCTACCATATTAACGGAAGAGGAACCTGCTACGTTTTTAGCATTGACTTTGTCAATTTTCTCAGCCCTCAGCGACTCCTCAATCATGAAATGACTACCGAGTTGAACCAGAGTCAACTCTTCCTTCTTATGTTTCAAGGTATACTTGAAGTCTTTCCAAGAAGAAGGCAGTTCATCAATTATAGATGAAACTGCAATGGATTCATCCATTTTCAAATCATGTTGAGTAATCTGACCCAAAATCCGTAGCAGTTCATGATATTGTTCCATAACAAGCCTCGAATCAATCATTTTGTAATTAAAGAAATTACTAACTAAGAATTTGTTACTTGAGGCATCTTCTGCCATATACTTGGATTCAAGAGAGTCCCATAATTCCTTAGCAGACTCAACATTTTGATAAATATCAAAGAGAGAGTCAGATATACCGTTCAGAATGTGTCCACGACAAATGTAATCGTCGTTCTCCCATTTCGAACGCTTCCTTGTTTGATCCAGAGTTTCGTCTTCCATATACACCGGCATCAGTGTACTCAGCACATACACCACATTCAATGTTGTCAAGAGAAAGTGCATCTTCTTCTACCATCTTTTGAATTCCTGCCCTTCAAACTTGTCCAACTTCGCAAACTTGCTTGTCATCTTCGAACTATCGTTCGTCATCTCGAAATTTTTGATTCAATCTTTTGTTGGTTAATTTGAAAATCGAGATGATACTGGATAAATCTGAAGTCGTGTATAACACTTTCAGATTGAATCAAATTTCGGGGTTCAACCAAAATTGTTCAATCGGATAAAATCAGAAGATTATAATTCAAGAGTTTTGTTTTGGTCTTGTATGTTTTTTTTCACCCGTTATGCTTTCTGAACCAGAATGATTATTTATGATCAAAGAACAGGTGGTTTTTGGCGGTTGATGGAAGTTTTTTCTTTTTAAAAACTGTCGTTGATGGAAGTTTTAGTAACTTCCATGTAACTTCCAACCGTTGATGGAAGTTTTAGTAACTTCCATGTAACTTCCAAAATTTGCCTAAACCGAACATCTCGTTATTACATTAAAATAAGCGTGCACTCTTATTTTAACATAATAAAGAGATCAATTACACTAAAATGTCCAACAAATAATGCCACAAAAAATGTGGGTATGGAGTTATATCAAATTTCTTGTTTCTTACATTTCCTAATTCTAAAGTTTAGGTGCCTCTAAAATAAATGGCTTATGAACATATATGATGCATGTATATGTGACACCCTTTACCCTGACATACATATAAATAACAAAAATATATAAAAATGCAGAATTAACTAAAATGATTTTATTCAATTAACATAAAAGAGCTCATGTGAGTAAAATGGTCACATTTGCTTTAATATTACCAAATAAACTTATTAAAAACATATCCGGCTTAGAACAAGGTCGTCAAAGTTTACAAAAGAAATTTTGTTAAATCAGTGAGGTAAAATAAAATAAAATAACATCATGCAGTTAAAATAAAAAAACTCATCCCCAATGTCACATGCTATCAGAGCATTGTGTCCTAGTGTCCTCTAGTACGAGGTTTTTTAAAGTCATTCACCTAGTCATATGCTTCCACAAACACAGAGTTTGAGATCATCACAGGATCCAAACACAAATAGCACACAGGGAGTGAGTTATCACATTTCTAAAAAAAATACAAATAAACAAAGACATAATCAAAATAAATTATAGAAGTATTTATAACATAGCTCAACTTAATACTATCCATGTCACTTCACCACTTTATCATTTAAAATTTATTTTTCAATCACCAATCATATTACACATGAATCACACACTCGGGTCAAGACGTCATAACACTCATCAATTTCATAATAAACAATTAGTAAGAGTTATGCAACAATTATACTAAGACTCAAGCCTATGTGCAATGTGGTAACATGTCAATGAAAAACCACACTAGGGCGCTTAGGAGTACATAACAAGACACACCACACAATTCACGCTCACTAATTAAAATTATAAGGTGACTAGTAAAAGTCACTTTGTTTTACGAGAATGCTCTAATCATATGGGATCAACATAGGCTTAAAGGAACACTCAAATCAAGTGTCTTTACCCTCAAGGCCTAGACTCTGAAGAATCCCTTAGGGCCTCACCTTCCTTATTCAGGTTCAACCCCAAAAACAATTTTTGCACGCAAACATTGTTCATAAATTATACAATACCCACAACCTCACACTTATGTTTCAAACACGTTTAACACATTGCGCTACAATTTAACACTTTAGGTTCCTAACTAGGAATCCTATACTTTCCCTTTAACACTGGGCATAAATATTTTTCTCAAGGTAAATAGCAGTCGGGTTATTATATAATTCACAGCTCACAACACAAATATTGTCACATCAAGTGTTAACCATACACTTATTCACAACAAAATCTCATGTCCATAATTTAACATCTCATAATGTCACAATTCATAATCGCATGTTTACGTGTATCTCACAAATTAACATATGTTCAACTTTGCACTTATACTCAATCTCAATAACAATATTATGATCTCAACGCAACATGTTATCTCACAATTCGTCACATATTTAATTTATCACTTACACACAATTTCATGATCCCAATTTAACAATCTCGCAATTATAATAATACATGAAAAATTACAATACAATAAAAATCCCTAAATTACAATTCACAATCACATGTTTACGTGTATCTCACAAATTAACATATGTTCAAATTTGCACTTATACTCAATCTCAATAACAATATTATGATCTCAATGCAACATGTTATCTCACAATTCATCACATATTCAATTTATCACTTACATATAATTTCAATCACAATTTCATGATCCCAATATAACAATCTCGCAATTATAATAATACATGAAAAAATTATAATAAAATAAAAATTCCAAGATAAACCCCAATTTGATCTCCTAAGGATTCCTACACATGTTCATTCTAACCCCATTTCCAATTGCGATAAACTCATCCCTTACTTCTAAGCTGGCACACATGTGTAGTCTGAAAATGATAGCAGCATCTCTAGCAGTTCCCTAAAATTCCTCAAGCTTTCTCTTTGTTTGCTCTGTTAGGGTTTCCAAGCGTTAGAGAGAAGGAAAAGAGATTGTAACCTCCATTTTATTGTCAACGTGCGAGACTAATTTCTCTCTGCAAAAACATTATTTTGCAAATCCCTACACTTTGAGAATGTGCGAAAATGGGTTCCAAAGGTGGTGTCTAAATTTCACAACGATCCAATGGTTGATGAGTCTGAGATTGTAGTTTTACCGGGACAACTTTTGGGTGTCTGCGGGAAAAGAAAAGGCTTCGTGCAAGGGATATTTCTTCCACCATAGACATTATCTCAAAAATCCCGACGGTAGGTGTTTGCAAAAATAAGTTCCACACCACATGTTCAAATTTCACGATGATCCAACGATTAACAAGTCCCGTATTGTCATTTTATTGAGATAGATTTGAGTGTATGTGGGAAAAAGAGAGGGTTTTGGGAAAGGAAAAAGGGAAAACCGATTTCAGAGGAAAAGAGAGTGCAGAGACGTGTCGTAAATGTAAAGAGTGATCTATTACGTCTCTATTTATAACTAGGGTACTTTTGTCCTTTTATTTATTCTATTTTTCTTTACTTATTTATTTTATAAAAATGAACTCTATTTTATTTGTTGTCAAATGAATAAATAAAATATCCTTTTTATTTTCCTTCAAATCATTATTTTAATTAATTAAGTTATTTCTCCTTATTTATTTAATTATAAAAACCTCATCATTTTTCTAAAACTCTATTTTTTTAAATAAAAATAATTTTTAATTTATTTACGAAAAATGAGATGTTACAGTAGCCACCGATGCAAATATGAAAATATTCCCTTCCAACAATGGAAGAGACAGAGGATTGGGATGTTGGATCGAGTGGCCTCAGAATAATTAAGAAAGGGGGGTTGAATTAATTATTCATAAACCTTTACCGATTAAAAATTACTCTTTTAAGGCTTTTACTAAATTGTTAAGAGAATGAGAAGTAGAAGAGAAACTTAATAGAAAGTAAAAGCGGAAATTAAATGCACAGCGGAAAGTAAAAGAGTAAGGAAGAAGGAAACAAACACACAAGAGTTTTCAAACTGGTTCAGCAACAACCCGTGCCTACATCTAGTCCCCAAGCGACCTGCGGTCCTTGAGATTTCTTTCAACCTTGTAAAAATCCTTTTACAAGCAAAGATCCACAAGGGATGTACCCTCCCTTGTTCTCTTTGAACCTAGTGGATGTACCCTCCACTAGAACTGATCCACAAGAGATGTACCCTCTCTTGTTCTTAGTCAAACCCAAGTAGATGTACCCTCTACTTGTACCATAAAAGATGTACCCTCCAATGTGTTGAGACAAAGATCTCAGGCTGTTAAACCTTTGATACTTTGTGAATGGGGATACAAAAGAATTCTCAGGCGGTTAGTCCTTTGAACACTTTTGTATTAGGTAAATGGAAGAATCAAAAGAATTCTCATACTGTGTCGTTTTGAATTCTTTGACAAGGGAGAAGGGAGACACAAAAGAATTCAGGCGGTTAGTCCTTTGTTCTTTTGGAAAAGGGAGAAGAGAGACACAAAAAGAATTCAGGCGGTTAGTCCTTGGCAAATTCTTTTTGGCAAAGGAAGAAGAGAATGAAAAGATGAATAGCACAAGTTTTCAAGGTTTGGAAAACCAGAAAACTTCAAAAAGCTTTTGGTACAAAGAAGAAGAAGAAGTTCAAAGAGATTCAAGGCTTGTAAAGGATTGATTGGAAAAGTAAAAGTATTGAATGAATTTAATTTGCAAAACAAAGCCTTGCTTTTATAGACTCTTCATGTCTGGTCAAGAAGACCATTTAGAAGAGTTATAACTTTTTAGAAAAACTTAAAACCAATTTGAAAAAGTCAAAACCTTTTTGAAGAGTTACATCTTTTGATTTATTAGAAACAGTCACTGGTAATCGATTATCAAATTAATGTAATCGATTACACAAGGCTTTTAAGTGAAAGGATGTGACTCTTCACATTTGAATTTGAATTTCAACGTTCAAGGGCACTGGTAATCGATTACCAAAACATTGTAATCGATTACAGCTTTTGAAAATAATTGGAACGTTGTAAATTCAGTTTGAAAACTTTTTCAAACTCATTTTGCTACTGGTAATCGATTACAACAATATGGTAATCGATTGCCAGAGAGTAAAAACTCTTTGGTAAAAGGTTTTGTCAAAAACTCATGTGCTATTCAAAGTTTTGAAAAACTTTTTAATACTTGATTGAGTCTTTTCTTTATTCTTGAGTCTTGAATCTTGATCTTGATTCTTGAGATCTTGAACCTTGAATCATGATTCTTGATTCTGGGCTTTCTTCTTGAGTCTTGAATTCTTCTTGATTCTTTTCTTAAACTCTTGACTTGTTCTTGATTCACTTGAGATGTTCTTTGATTCACTTGAGTTGTTCTTTGATATTTGAGCTTTTTATTCATCACCTTTGTCATCATCTTTTGTTGTTATCATTGTTATTATCAAAACACCTTTGAATCACATTCACCATGAAGCCTTGCTTCTACATGGGATATCATACTCTTGGCCGTCCCACAGTATATTATCCAATTTTTTTGACTTTGAGAATTGAGATAGTTGTTTCTTTTTCTAATTTTCTCTCTTTCTCTCTTTGAATGATTTAACAATATATTGGCTTTTTTCTAGTGACGTGAGTACATGACAATGAGACACTAATCAATATACTATATAGTGAATTCATGACTTGCTAGAGGAGATTTGTTTTTTTTCTTTTAGTTGTACTTATCTTAGAACTGACAAATTTAACTAGAGCTTTCAAGTAGTTTTTTTCTCCCTTTTTTTTCCTATTCTCGTGATATTGTCTACTAATTTATGTGTTATATCTTCTAAGTTCTAAATTAGTTGTTAATTACATCCATTCATAACTATTATGAAATTGTAGAATCAGAAAACACCAATTATAATACTAGACCTTTACTCAACTATGTTGGAGGAGAGTTAGTGTATTCTATGATTTCTTTAATAAGTTACTGTTGTAATTTTACTTATGCTTAAAGTTGTTTTCATACTCCCAAGTATGATTGCTGAAACTTTGTTCTTTTTTTTCCTTTGTTCTTTCTTGGCTTTGAAGCCAATTTTTATTGTGAATTTTTATGTTAAATTTATTGTGCCTGTGTTGTAGTGCCTTGAGGCTCTAAAGACTCATTTTGCTTACAATCGGAATAATATATAGTTTTCTATTTTAAATTATGCTAAAAACTAATTTTAGACATGTGGTTTATCTGTAGTTTAAACTTCATCTTTTTTCTTTTTTTCTAGGTAAGGAAAAATAGCTGCCTCTATGTTGTCCAAATATATCTAACATAGGAACAATTTGCTTTAACTAAAGATAGAGGTAGAGAGATCTAGTGATGACTCTCTTTAATGTGTCTCTAGAAGGTTATGTTGTTTGTGTGGAATTTGTTTGTCATTGCTCAAAGAAGCTTAACAAAGTATTTGGACACATTACATTGTTTGTTACATTGCCAATTTTCACTCCTTCAAGAGTCCACTTTTATTTCCTCTCTTACTAATCATAGTGAGACAACATTTCAATTGTTCATTTACTGAAGTAAAATAACTGTGTATTCATTCTTAGGTTTTAGTTAAATGATGTAATTCGGGAAGGGGGTATTTCATTCAACAGGGTTGACAACATCATTCTTTTGAGTATCCAAGGTTGGACGCAAGGTTCAATCAAGTTTTTAGCACAACAATGATCAATCACACCACTATAGTGATGAAGAAGGTTCTAGAGTGCTACAAAGGTTTTAAGAACATAAAAAAGCTTGTGGATGTTGGTGGTGGTCTTGGGATCAACATCAACTTGATCACTTCCAAATACCCTCATATCCAGATATCAATTTTGACTTGCCTCATGTCTTAGAACATGCTTCTTCCTATCCTAGTATGATCTTTACACATTCTAATCCTGTAGTTGGGGAAAATTGGAAAAGAAATAAATGAGCAACAAAATTGAAAAGCAACATGTTTTTATTTCTTTTTCCTATAACCAAAGTTATTTGGTAAATTTATGAGTTTCATTTAAATAGTAACATAAATAATGCCAATTGCCTACTTTCTTTGTTAGTATTTGACATAAATAGTGCATGTCTACTTTCTTTGTTAATAATTAATACTCCATGCACTATTAGGTGAGTTGTGCATTAATATGTCTACTTTCTTTGTTGTTGAAGCTCATTTCCATAAATTAAAATCAATTTATAGTTAATTCTTAATTTTTTTTTGAAAAAAAGACATTCTAAGATGGTTCTTTAAAAAACCATCTTAGAATCCTCAATTTTTTTTTAAAAAAAAAATATTCTAAGACGGTTTTATGGAAATCTGTCTTAGAAAATTTACATTCTAAGACGGTTTTTGAAAAAAAAAATGTCTTAGAATCTTTAATTTTTTATTTTTTAAAAAAGAAAGACATTCTAAGACAGTTCTTTTAAAAACCATCTTAGAAAGTCTATATTATAAAACGGTATTTGAGAAAACCATCTTAGAATCTTAAATTTTTCTTAATTTTTTTTTAGAAAACCATCTCAAATTTTTCTTGATTTTTTTTGTTAGAAAAATGGTATTTGCGCAAAACTATATCCACTTTCTAAGACAATTTTTCCTAGAAAATGTCTTAGAAACTTCTATTTTTTAAAAAGAAAACAATTTCTAAGACAATTTTTTATGACCTTCTAAGATAATTAAAAACCATCACAAAAAGTCTCTCAAAATCATCATAAAAAATATTTTTCTTAGTAGTGTCGTGACTAACTATAGTGGTTTTTATGACAATAATTAACACGATCTGTGAACAGTATGCACTATCGTTTGTGTTGATTTGTGTGTTCTGTGAATAATATTCACTATCCTTTTGTGCTGATTTGTGTTCTATAAACAATATTCACTAAGGTAGATGCTATATTCACATGGAACTATTTGTTTGGGCCTTTTGGTGAATTGTAGTTGTGTCTTGTGTCCTTCTACATTAGACCAATTTCTTATTTCTTATGATTATGCATAAAAGACATTGTCAGCACATTATTACATTGATGTTTAAATTTTGTAGAACAAATATGATAACATATACTAATTTATGATTTTTTATATATTATTTTAGGAGTCATATGACACCATAATATTGGAAAAGTATGGAAAAGACACTTCAAAGCATCCATTGGTTGATTCAACAGTGTGGGCAAATGTGTTAGGTTCGAAGAAGACACGAGGCTTTGGAACTATGACTACTTCATCTTCAAAGTTCATAAGTCCCTCCCACACTACAATTTCTACATAAGAAGATATTAAGGAAGTTGTAAATGTTGCCATGACTTCTTTTGTTCATAATCGTTTGATGCCTGAGTTGGAGTCCATTATATCTTTCTTTGGTGGCTCCAAAACTAGAGTAGCCGAGGAGGATCATCAGGACTCATAATGAATGTTGGTACTCTTTGACAATATAGTGTTAAGCCCAATTGGACCTTTAGGCACAAGATTGTTGATTTAGAGAAAGATTGTTTGGGATTACATTAACTTTACTTTATTTTGCAAAAAAATTGGACCTTTAGAATTTTATTCATTTGTTTTGTCGTTACTTTCTAATTTCCATATATTGCAAAAAAAATTGCTTTGCAAGATTAGGAATATGGTTATTCTTTATCCTCCATGTTTTGATATATATATATATATATATATATAATTGGTATGAATAAACTAGAAATTAACTAGAAAATAACTACAATTTTTAAAAATTAGCTGCAAATTAACTAGGATTATTTTTCTTAGTTAATTAACTGTCTATCTCATACTACCAAAAATATTGTAGTAATTTTGTAGTTAATTTATAGTTAACTCTTTTTACTGGAGATTAACTACAAAATAACTATTAATTTTTTTTAGCTAATTTTTAAAATTCTTCTAGTGTAACCTTACGAAACTAACTCTAGAATATATTTATTTTATCTGTAACACCATATAATAAAATTTGTAACACTTACATACTTCTGCTTAACTAACAAAGCTAAACCCAATTGGTACTCTAGAATATATTCTACTCCTGTCGCTCCTAATTCAGTTCTAGAAGGGACAACAAGGGAACAATTTGTTCCTAATGGAGGGTCAAATGTGAGGATCACAGTCAAACAACACAATGCAACCAAGTTTTTTAACACCCCAAACGGGAAGGTGATTGGTTCTCTTAAAATATGCTTTCCTTTCTGCATTAAGGCCTTGTATGTTCATTGATTTCAATGTTTTCTAAAATTTTCATTCACAGTTTGTCGCTTAAGGAATTAATAGTGTTTGAAGAAAATAAATGAAGAGGATGAAAAGATATCTTAATTGTTTTATTTTGGAAATAATTTTTTAAACTTGATCAATTTTGTGTGAAAAATAATTATTGAGTAAGGACTAATTATTTCATAAAACAGTTTTTAAAACAAAAATGTTAGAAGGGAATTAAACATGCCTATATGTAGGATTTTTTCTTTTGAGTCTTTTAATTATTATTTTTTTTAACTATTCTCATTGTCTAATTGCAGAAGCTAGAAGAAATTTTGACAAAGAAGTTGAATAAGAGTGATGTTGGCGTCCTAGGCCGCATTGTGCTCCCAAAGGTAAGGTTTTCTTATTTTCTTCAATTACATGTTTGGTTTTCTTTCTCTTTATATACCTTCCAAGAAAAGATGAAACATTGAAGTAAAGATGCCCTATTAATGGCTCATCTTGATCAGTGAAACTTGATTTGTGATCCAGGCGGCCCAATAATTATTTTTTTCCTAACATATCGATTTTAGCACAAAAATAGAAGGAAAAGTAAAGCAACAATGGTTATCTTTTCAGTCATAAACATATTTGTGCCTATAATTTGCTGAAAGACAAACCATTGTTGAAATTGTATTTTTCAGTTTTCAACATGAATAATTTTAAATTCTTTCTATAACATCTTTTTATTAATTCATTTACTATAATTATTAAATATTTTAAAAAAAATTTAAGATATTAAATATAATTATTCTTTTATTGTATGACAAATCGAAATCAGTTTTAATGTTCAATACCTTCAATTATTACCTTTTGCTTGTCAAAAAGTGATATATTTTGCCCATATCCAAGTTAATAATACATATATGTTAAATAGAGAGAGGCTGAGGATAGGCTTCCGACATTGTGGAAGAAGGAAGGAATCAATATTGTACTAAAGGATGTATATTCTGAGATTGAATGGAGCATCAAATACAAGCAAAGGAAATCTATGTAATTTATACATGTTTCTTTATTGGGTTTTTTTTTCAAGATATAGTAAGTATAAGGTGTTATTGCACAGGTACTGGACTAATAACAAAAGCAGAATGTATATTCTTGATAATACAGGTAAAATTCAATTTCTTGTTTGTTGTCAACTATAGTACTACAATTGCAGTTTTTTGATTTTGGCATCATAAACAATTGTTTTTCGATCCAATCTTACAGGGGATTTTGTTAACCATTATAAACTTCAAACATGAGATTTCATACTATATAAATTCTCCGTGAACAATATTGTTCATCAACATTGGAAGTCATAGGTTGAGGACCTTGGACCATTAATTTCCCTTCTCAAAGTGGGAGCTTCTTCAATTTTGGAGACTCTCAGTAACTAATTGTCATTGCCAAATGCCTAGAAAATGTCACCACGTTTTCATATCAGAAACATGCATGACATCCACGATAAAAGAAAAGACCAAATTAATTTAGTATGACTATTTTCTCACAATTTAAATATCTTTCTCATATACTGTGAATTTAAATTTAGTCTTATAAATTAAAATTAAAATTATATTTAAACTATTTTAAAAATTAATTATATTGTATTTTTTTTACAAGAAAGTATCTATAACCAATTTTTTGCTGGAAATAATTTGTCACTAATACTAGGGTCACTAAGATTTCAATAATGATTTATTAAAAAATATATTTAAATTGCTTTGTGACAATTGACATGTTATTTAATAATGATTGTGTTAGAATTTTGCAAAAATTACCTTATACCACACACATACACCAATTTATTTTTTTAGAAAGAATAGGTTAACAAGATATAATTATATTTTTCAAAAAATACACTCAAAGTATATCGTTGTTGGGATGCTAATATATAATGAAGTGTTAATTTATATATTAGTTGTTTAGTCTTGGAGTATCAACATTGTTGGGATGTTAGGATTTACCTTTGATGTTTATCTGCCATAGTCTTCATTAAAAAAAAATTCATTCTCTAAGCTTTTGATGGTGGTGATAATAATAATCAACTAAATATTTCCTTTTCTGATAAGTTGACAGGAAAACAAAATCCACTCCCTAAATGGGGAAAAAAGTGGATCTTACAAGGAGAAAGTTGTTCAAGATTGAGTTGGAGCATGGAGATAGGTTGAAATAGAAATGTGACTTCGATGCAAGCAATTTGTAAGAATTACTTTGAAAGAATGTTGTAATTATTAAGCTTTTGGTGGGAAAATTAATTTGCTCATTATGAGATCGATTGAAGTCCATTTGGAAACACTTAGAAGGGGTGGGTGTTGTCGACATCACCATGGCTTTAAATGGTAAAGTTTGACTTTGCAAAGGATAAATAGATAATGGTTGGAAATGAACCATGAATAATCTTTGATTGTTACCATATAGTTCGACTTTTGGGTGTAGACTTTGTCCCCTATGATGTGATGATCAATAGCATGTTGGTGTGGATAAAATTACGTGTCTAGGGATAGAGTATACTATGATGGAAGTGGCCTCTAAGAGCTTGATTTTGTAGTAATTGGTAGGCACTTGTTAAAGTGGAATTCATAACCACGGTTGGGTCAAGAGGGAAGTTTGCTAATATATGTGAGGAGATCAACTTTTGTCAACTAATGGTGGGGTGAGTTTGGCTTCATGTAATCATTTGCTCGATGTAAAGTACGAAGGCCTCCATTTAACCTTTAAATGTTGCAGTCTCTATGGTCATATTACTAAGAATTTCCTAAGAAGAATAATGATCAAGTGGCATTGTCAAAGACCTCCAAATAGTAGCAGTGAGGGAGATTAAATATTAAAGATACATGACAAGATGCAACTTTTAATTTGGTTCATGTTAGCCACGTCAATAAAGGCCATAATGGTCTCTATGGTGATTGGTTGATAGTAACTAAGGGCGAAAAAAGGCAAGTAAATCCAATATACGTTATTTTGGGGGCTATAAATCCAAGATGGATGTAGGGAAAAAATTATTAGACCAATACAAATATGTTCTAAGTGTTCAATAATGTAGATATGAGGAGAGATTTTGGTGGATAAAAGGAAATGTACGTGTTCATGCCTTTAATGATGATTGCACGAAGGATTATTGTATTTCAAGAAAATTGTGAGAAAAAAAAATTAAATCAGACGGGAACAAAAAGTGGCATTGCAACTTGCAATTCCAGTAACTAATTCACTGATCATTCAAGGTCACTACTACAAAATAAGCTTTTCTAAGACGGTCAAATATAGGATACAACGACGGTTTTGAACCGTCATGTCGTCGAAACTTAAAACTTTCAACTACAGATCCGAAAACACCATCTTTAAAAGTGAGCAACTTTCAAAGACGGTGTTAAGGTAAGCACCATCTTAGAAAGCTGATTTTTAAAGACGGCGCTGACGTAAGCACCGTCTTTGAAAGTTTGTCTTCTAAGATGGTGCTGACGTAAACACCGTCTTTGAAAGTAAGCATTGTAAGACGGTGCTGATGTAAACACAGTCCTTTAATTAAATATTATTTTTAATTATTGATATTTTTTATGCTTGATATCCTAACAGAAAAAATATAAATAATTAAAAATAATATATATTAGCATGATTGTAATTAATATTAATGGTATAATTTATTTAATAAATAAATATTTAAATGATAGATTAAATAAAAATAAGAGGTTCATGTATTATTTATATTTAATCTATCATTCAAATATTAATTTTGAAAATAAATTTTAATATTAATTACAACAGATTAAGAAAATAAAAAATCCTAAAACAATTTCATACAAAATACAAGTTAGTATAATTTTTTATATAAAGTTATTATAATTCCTAAGACAAATTCCTAAAATACAAAATACAAGTACCTCATCTTTGATAGGATCAATGATATTATCTCTTGCATCATATAAAAAGAGAAGCTGAAAAACAAAGAAACACTACAAGAAAGAAATATTTGAAACTTTCACAAATTCGAATTTATACATTTTTACTGAAATTTAAAAAACAAAAAAAGACTACATGAAACTAACTAATGTAAGTCATGAAATATTTTTAACTTAGATACATACCATAAGTATTGTTGGTGTTGTTGTCCAATCAGATTTGGAGTTTCACCTTCATATTATGCAATGACATTTAATGAAGTCCATGTTCATATGCAACCACATCATCACCTGCAATAACAATTTAAGTATTGATCAAGAATAACGTCAGGTCCATCCTGCATGATTGAAGATTTTATCATACAACTTTGAAGTCTTAACTACAACACAAGATGAAACCAACGAATATTTGGGCTACTAGTACATACTAGAACATTTCTCAAAGAATGAACATTTGTCAAGAATGAACTATTTTATTTAGAAGTTCTGATAATTCACATTTGTCAAAAAGTTGAACCAAATGAATATCTTGACATGGTAAATAAAAGAATCAGTGAATTTCAGACTGGTAATTGCAACATGTGGTCAATCAGTGAATCAGGACAAACTCAAGCAAGGTGTTCACTTCCCAGACAATATTAAGTATAGGTCAAGAGTCTTGACCAATAACTCCTACAAGGAATTTCTTTGTTTTTTTTGTACCTGCGAGTTATTATTGACCAGGGCAGAACTATAGATTATTGACCACGGAAAGAATAAAACTACAATCTCCACTTTGATATACATGTATTAAGAAAGATGTTCAATTCTTAATTATTGTCTTATTCAGTAGAAAAACAAAAGTTGTCTGCAGGCCACTAAGTGGAAACTCGAAAGGAAAATATTCCCAATAATAACAATTTAATGTATAGCTCTTTACATATTCACTATGACAATAGCACTTAAGTTGATAGGGTAAATGTTTCCATTACCATAGTGCCCCAAAACATGGCATGTAGCTGAGTATAACGTAGTTGCAGCATCACCCATACTGAAGCCCCCGATACCAAGACTGTATAGTAAATAGTAGTATTTAAGTCAAATCACTAGCAACTTGAGTTTAGTTAAAAGTTAAAACATTCCCATAAATACAATATAAATTGACCACTTCTTTAATGCTAAATTGACCACTTTTTATTTTTCCAATGCATGCAGATTGCTTTTATAACTCATAGCACTCTACTTTTGAATCTACTAGGGGTTTGACATGATGCTTATCATAGACAAAATTGTATTTCCCAATTTGTGGTACATGACTATAACTAAACTCTTTTTGTTGAGTAGAACTAGCCTAGTAACTACTAATATAACTGCAAAAGAAGGCATAGAACCACCCTAGCACAAAAACATGTATCAAGTTTGGCATTTGTATCCATTAGCAAATAAAATAGACAAAATTGGAATTGGCATTCCTAAACCAACACATCTTCCTTGTTTGCTACACGTAATAAAATTTCACCTGCATATTTTCCTTGGTTTTTAACACAAAATTCAAGAGCATATATTAAGTTGACTTGGGATTGGCCCAATCCAGTGGAGATAATTGTAGTTTACCTAGTTCCAACTTTGAAAATATTGGGTTACTACTTACTAAGAACAGTTAACTTCACAAGCCACCATGATGAATCACCTCAAGGTAGTCATCATCATTCTTGGAAGAAGAAAGTTGTGTTATCAATAAGCCTTACAATAGCCACAACATGTAAGTTGCTAATTAAGGACTAGTGACTACTAATAACTATTTGCATATGGAATTTAAGATTTTTGGACACATTGATGCTATACGTAGCATGTGGTTTATTATTATCCTTAGTAAAACAAGAAGGACATTTATAAAGCAGACTATATTCAGTTAAGAAGGGATTTAAAATGAAACAACGATTCAATCAATGAACTATCTAAATTGTCAGGCAGAAAAGTTATGCAATCAATCATGAATCATATATGTCATGTGAAATCAATAAAACTATCTGATAGTTAGAGAGACTAATTGTAGGAAATGAAACATATATTCAAATAGTAAGCAATATGTTAATCAAAGTACTACTTTTCCTCAAAATGAATTTATTTTCCATTCTATTATGAACAATTTAATATCAAAAATCAAGCATATGAATGCAGCCAAGACAATAATCTGACAAATGCAAATTCTTGTGGTTTTCTTAACAAAAATGCTCTATCTATTTTTCCCAAAGTTTGAAACAAGTATGCATGTAATTAGAGAGTAATCACAGTATGAATACTTGCCAAAGGATAAACAATAGACTGAATTTTTGTACAGGACAACTATAATACCATATTGAATTTTTAAATGGAATCTACAAAACAAAAATAGTTTAGAACATACATGATTACTTCAATAATCTTCAAATAAAAAAAGGTTTCATGTCATGAGCTATCATGTCATGAGAGGATCCTTTCCTGTTGTTCATCATACCCTGAAGCAAAAAAAGTATGCCAGATCATATCAATGAGTTTCTCAAGTGATCATGGAAAACCTACTATTTGGAGGCTCTGTTGACAAAAGATTGGCAACGTGTGCTGTAGAAGCATCTAACCCCTCCAAATCACTAGAAGCTTCTTCTGAAATATCCCCAGCATCAAACCCTTGTAGACATGCCTCAATCAAACTAAACTGTTATTGAAAGTTAAAAACAAGTTGACATTATAGTCCTATACTGAATATACAGTAAGTTAGCAAAGAACACTACATATATCACTGTAGTGTAGCAGTAAATTTTGTAGTAAAAAAGAAAATAGTCAGAGAAAAATGGTATTTTCAAGTGAACACTGATGAATTTCAAGCATTGAATCTTACAAGCAGTGCAAGAAATACACCAAATAAAGCTGCAGGTCGTGTAGGAGCAGTTGGGCAAATCCATTTAATCTGCAACATAAATTTCAAGAAAATAAATAGCAATTGATTATCAAGTACATGTGCTTTCCAAATATTGCATACTAGCATGTGGTGAAACATTAGTTGTGCAGTAGCTACTGAAAAAAATGACAAAGTATGCTTATTCTTACATTTGGAAGAGGAAGGGTTTCCAAGAGCTGGGACCAGTTGCAAAACAAAATAAAATCCATTTTATTAACCATAAGCTAATCTGGAACTTGTGAACTAGCTATACAAACAAGTTAAAGTAAAAAAACAAGTTTCACTTTGGAATGATGCCATTCATACTTGGTGGTATGAACTTGCTGGTATATTTCTCTTTTCGTATAATATATATACCAGAATCTTACATAAAAATAAAATTGAAAGTAAAAAGAAGATTGAAAGGTTAAAAGGAAATGGAAAAGTGACCAAAGTTTTGTTCTTTGCACAAACCTAAACAACTCAAGCTGGTGAGAAACAAACCTTGATTTGTCTTTGTTGGCTTCTTTGTTCCCACGACTTTCCCTCCACTCTTTTTGTTTTGTTACTTCACTCTTCACTCTTGACTCTTCACACTTAAACAACACAAAGCCCTAGCCATACAACTGCTTGTTTTCTTCCAAGCTTTTGTTGACCATAATGCCCCTAATTCGGTACTCATCATCACATTCACACTCTAAAAGCAATATCAATACTAACTTAAAAGGTATAAATATTCAAATTCACCATATTCTCCACCACTAAGCAAATATGTGAAACTTTGAGAATACTGGCTAAATTAAAAAATGAAACAAAAATGGAGGCAAAAGGTAAGATTCACTAGTTTGAAATGATTTATCAGTTGATTGCCAAATATTAATCATTAGAGCAGCAAAAGTGTATATAAAACTAAAACAAATACATGAAAAACACAAAGTGGATGTCCGCATCTCATCTAATTACTGCTTTGTACATTGGGAGTGTCTAAGTTTAAAAAAATATTTTGCCCATTTTTTACGTAATGTTGTCATCGTCTTTGTCTCTAGTGGCGTGGCATCATCGAACCACTACACATTGTGACAAACAAACACTTTATCATTTCCAGTTAAAAAGAAATAAAATATGAGCATTTGCTATCAATGTTATGGGAATAGAAAATTTACCAAACTCCAATCAGTCTTCAACTCCGCGCCGATTATGTTCCACATCCAATGCATCACATAATATCCACACTCATAGCCTCCTCTTTGAACGTGACTCTACATGATATGGAAAAAATAATTGAATGTTTGTATTAACAGGTTTAATAACATTTTCATTTGAAAACATGGTATCAACTGGGACTAACCTTAGCTTCAATCTACTCATAGTTGCAAATTAACTAGGATTACTAGACATTTTCATTCCTATGTGGTTAAACATGGTATCAACTAGGACTAACCTTAACATTTTCATTAGCTGCAAATTAACTAGGATTATTTTTCTTAGTTAATTAACTATCTATCTCATGCTACCAAAAATATTGTAGCAATTTTGTAGTTAATTTATAGTTAACTCTTTTTATTGGAGATCAACTACAAAATAACTACTAATTTTTTTTAGCTAATTTTTAAAATTCTTGTAGTGTAACCTTACGAAACTAACTCTAGAATATATTTATTTTATCTGTAACACGATATAATAAAATTTGTAACACTTACACACTTCTGCTTAACTAACTAAGCTAAACCCAATTGGTACACTAGAATATATTTAACTACTCTATGATTATACATATTTTCATGATACTGAAATTAACTCTTTTAATTTTCCATTTGTTTTAATACAAATATTGAAAATATTAATTACAATTAAAAAACATATGTGAACAAGACAATCAATAACTTCTATTATATATAAAAATAAGAATGCATGACTCATTTACTTTTGTTTTGTATAAAAATAAAAGAAACGTTGATGTCTCTTTTAATATAAAATTCTGATTTCCAAAAAATGTTTAAATTCTCCATTCATTTCTAACAAAATCAATTTATTCTCCTTTATAAAATTTATCATTTATGTTACATTTATTGGTATTTTTTGATAAACTTTTTCATAAGCATGTATAGGAAAAGAAAAAAAGAACAAAAATAAATAAATTTGTCCAAAAGATCAACTTTGCTTATGCATAAATTAAATAAGTTAATAGGAGAAAGCTTTTATAAATTTAATTAATTTATGTATAAGCTAATTTTTTAATCATTTATGTGTATGCTTTAGTTTATGAATAGGCTTAATCCATTTTTTTCTTATTTTTTTAAGTATTTATGGAAAAATTTATCTAAACACTTATTTTTTCTTCAATCACATTCACGTATATTATTATATATTCTATAATATTTGTATTGATTCAATTCAATTATATTTTTTTATATTTATTAACATATATAAATGATAATTAAAAACATATTCAATTCGATAATAATATTATATATTATTATACACTAATTAATAAGTCACATTTATGTGTATATACTAACTGATTGTAATATTATCTTTTAGATTTTAATAAGTCACACACACATGCATAAAAACGATTTTAATCAGTCATATTCATGTATATTATTATATACTAATTAATAAATACCAATGTGAAATTTTCATTGATTGCTTATGAAACTCTCAACCCCACACATGAAGCCAAAACCATGGCCAAAACCATGGCCAAACCAAAACCCCAACCATTTTCACACCTCTATCTTCCCAAAGTCACTTCCTATATTATTATCCTCTCTTCGTAACTGCAATTCATGTTCCTCTAGGCATCTTACAAACACATGGGCACACACCTTTCTTTGGCTTATGCAACACATGAAGACAATGTCCATCTTGCATACCATTTATAAGTCTGCAAGTCTCAACTTTATGATACCATAACGCTTACTTTAACTGCAATGATATTTCATCTTCTCTTGTTTTTTCTGCTTCATCCATCTCAACACTCTCAATTTTTTTTATATTTTGAACTTGCAATTTATGTGTTTTTGTTCACTGCATTTGATTACAACTCAGATGAGTATTCCAATGTCACAACATTGCCTCTAGTTGTTACGCACTTCAACATCTTCCTTCATCTCTCTTGTTTCCTTTTCCTTCCTTTTCTTTATTCTCCTTCACAATCCTTGCATTTATTTTTGTCATACTTTTTTTTATATTTTTGTTTCCTTAATTGGCACTACCACTGCACCTAAACAACTTCTTATAAGAGCCTCATACACACACACACACACACACACACACACACACACACTCTCAATTCACTCAACACTCAAAACAAAAACCTTGAAGCCTGTTAATTTATTAACAAAATGGAAAACTTTTTTGTGCCATTTTTAAAAAAAAAACCCCAACCCATTAATCACCACTACTGGTGGCACTGGCTCATCTTCATCAAACCAAACAAGCCTTGTACAACCAAGCATATATCCTCAAAATTTCCCTTACAATACTAGTGAAAAACTTAACTTTCCAGAACAACCTTATTTCATTCCTTTGTATCCCTTTCCAACAGGACAAGTTAGCTTTTCTAATCAACCCTATGGAATGCCAAATTCGGAACTTCAAGGTTCGAGGGCATGCATGACCAAAGCTACAAGGGAGAGATGGAGACAAGTAAGACAAAGGAGTAAAAATTCTACTCCTGTCGCTTCTAATTCAGTTCAAGAAGGGACAACAAGGGAACAATTTGTTCCTAATGGAGGGTCAAATGTGAGGATCACAGTCAAACAACACAATGCAACCAAGTTTTTTAACACCCCAAACGGGAAGGTGATTGGTTCTCTTAAAATATGCTTTCATTTCTCCATTAAGGCCTTGTATGTTCATTGATTTCAATGTTTTCTAAAATTTTCATTCACAGTTTGTCGCTTAAGGAATTAATAGTGTTTGAAGAAAATAAATGAAGAGGGTGAAAAGATATCTTAATTGTTTTATTTTGGAAATAATTTTTTAAACTTGATCAATTTTTTGTGAAAAATAATTATTGAGTAAGGACTAATTATTTCAGAAAACAGTTTTTAAAACAAAAATGTTAGAAGGGAATTAAACATGCCTATATGTAGAATTTTTTCTTTTGAGTCTTTTAATTATTATTTTTTTAACTATTCTCATTGTCTAATTGCAGAAGCTAGAAGAAATTTTGACAAAGAAGTTGAATAAGAGTGATGTTGGCGTCCTAGGCCGCATTGTGCTCCCAAAGGTAAGGTTTTCTTATTTTCTTCAATTACATGTTTGGTTTTCTTTCTCTTTATATACCTTCCAAGAAAAGATGAAACATTGAAGTAAAGATGCCCTATTAATGGCTCATCTTGATAAGTGAAACTTGATTTGTGATCCAGGCGGCCCAATAATTATTTTTTTCCTAACATATCGATTTTAGAACAAAAATAGAAGGAAAGTAAAGCAACAATGGTTATCTTTTCAGTCATAAACATATTTGTGCCTATAATTTGCTGAAAGACAAACCATTGTTGAAATTGTATTTTTCAGTTTTCAACATGAATAATTTTAAATTCTTTCTATAACATCTTTTTATTAATTCTTTTACTATAATTATTAAATATTTTTAAAAAAATTTAAGATATTAAATATAATTATTCTTTGATTGTATGACAAATCGAAATCAGTTTTAATGCTCAATACCTTCAATTATTACCTTTTGCTTGTCAAAAAGTGATATATTTTGCCCATATCCAAGTTAATAATACATATATGTTAAATAGAGAGAGGCTAAGGATAAGCTTCCGACACTGTGGAAGCAGGAAGGAATCAATATTGTACTAAAGGATGTATATTCTGAGATTGAATGGAGCATCAAATACAAGTAAAGGAATTCTATGTAATTTATACATGTTTCTTTATTGGGGTTTTTTTCAAGATATAGTAAGTATAAGGTGTTATTGCACAGGTACTGGACTAATAACAAAAGCAGAATGTATATTCTTGATAATACAGGTAAAATTCAATTTCTTGTGTGTTGTCAACTATAGTACTACAATTGCAGTTTTTTGATTTTGGCATCATAAACAATTGTTTTTCGATCCAATCTTACAAGGGATTTTGTTAACCATTATAAACTTCAAACAGGAGATTTCATAACCCTTTACAAGGACGAGTTGAAAAATCTGGTTAGTTTTGCTTCCTTTATACATAATTTGGTGAACATTTATTATTAACCAAATATTGGAGGGGTGGGGGAAGAAAGGTTACACAATGTGCTCATGAAATTTTCTACTAACACTGCATGTACTATCTTTTAAGGTATAATTAGAGAAAAATCGACTCACGGAGCATTTATATAGGTTGATCTTTATACTTTTCCTTATTTTGATGTTTTTGCACATCATTTCAACCCCTTTAGATTGCATGGTTCTTTTTTATTGGATATGACAAAGGAAATATGTGCCTACATATTCTAACTTAAGTGGATCTATGATGCTGTGTCTAATTCTATTTACTTCTATTTAATATATAAAAAGTAATTAATTTACACTATGATTTGTACAATGTTATGATATACTTGTCTGATGTGAACAATTTTATGTGAGGAACTAGTATGTGTCGGCTAGAAAGGATCAAGAAAATCTAGAAGAATCTAAGTCCTCGTCAAACACAGGAATGCCACATGAACCAGATGCATATTTAGCTTACTTGACGAAGGAACTTGGCCATAAGGGGAAAGCAGAAGCTGCCAACAACCTTTTGAACAATGTTGAGGAAGAGGCACCAAATCAAGCAAATCAATTACATCAATTCATGCCGATGAACAATATTGTTGGGGAGGGGGCATCAAACCAAGCAATTGAAGAAGCCGCACCAGCAGCACCCATCAATGTTGATCAAGAAAACAAAGTTGTTGACAACGACGATGATGTTATCTATGGTGGCCTTGACAATATTTTTGAAATTGGAAATACTTATCAAATTTGGTAGTCAGACTATATATGAAATGTTTAAGATTTATGTTGGATATGTTCTCTGGCATGTAAACTTGTACCCATGCATGTCTTGTCCTGCTTAATTATGTTCAATGGTCTTTTGGGATGGTGGAGAGAAAATGAGAGGGGAAACAAATATGACATTTGAATTGAAAGAAAAGTGTTAAAAAAATTCAATTTTTCTTTTCAATAGTCAAATTGTTTTTATATTTTCTAATTTTTTTAATTAAATAAAAGAAAATATATTATTATGCATATTTTATGTTTATATATATGTAAAATGATAAAAAATCTTCAACTAAAATTTATTTAATTTCATAAAAGTTATTTCAACTTTCACTGTCATGAAGATTTTAGACTATTTAAAACTTTATGTAAATATATACTCATTCAACCATTAAATTATAATTTACTTATTATTTGTATTGCTTGTGAAAAATCTTGAAAAAATTAACTAAATAAAAAAACACGATTAGATGTTTTTATTTTATATATTTAAAAAAATTAAATGTATAAAATGTTATATCATATAGCATTAAATGATTTGAAATTATTACAAAATTTTGTTGCTTCACGTGTAAATGTCACTCATTCATTTAATATATAATTAATGTAAAATTTCTAAGATACAAAAATGTTCAACTAACTCTAGCTATTTCTTCAATGGAGAAAGTTGAAAGGAACTAGTGCATGGATTAAAACATAAGCCTCACTTTTATTTTGCTTTCATCATCTTTCAATCGCAAATATATATATTTGGGTTTTTATGAAGCACATGCATGATACATCTTTTTGTTGTTCC
The DNA here is from genome assembly GCF_000004515.6 of Glycine max. Classification (NCBI taxonomy): domain Eukaryota; kingdom Viridiplantae; phylum Streptophyta; class Magnoliopsida; order Fabales; family Fabaceae; genus Glycine; species Glycine max. Next base: position 5,046,646 of record NC_038256.2, on the reverse strand, counting down.
TTTGTTTATTATTCTTCCTTAAGATTTGCTTTAAAGGAGGGAATAAAAATAAGAAATAGTTTTTATTTCAACTCCATCGCATTGGAAGTCATAGGTTGAGGACCTTGGACCATTAATTTCCCTTCTCAAAGTGGGAGCTTCTTCAATTTTGGAGACTCTCAGTAACTAGTCGTCATTGCCGAATGCCTAGAAAACGTCACCACGTTTTCATCTCAGAAACATGCATAACATACACGATAAAAGAAAAGACCAAATTAATTTAGTATGACTATTTTCTCACAATTTAAATATCTTCTCATATACTGTGAATTTAAATTTAGTCTTATAAATTAAAATTAAAATTATATTTAAACTATTTTAAAAAAAATTTATATTTATTTTTTTTTACAGGAAAGTATGTGTAACCAATTTTTTGCTGGAAATAATTTGTCACTAATACTGGGGTCATTAAGATTTCAATAATGATTTATTAAAAAATATATTTAAATTGCTTTGTGACAATTAACATGTTATTTAACAATGATTGTGTTAGAAAGCAATTTGTAAGAATTACTTTGAAAGAATGTTGTAATTATTAAGCTTTTGGTGGGAAAATTAATTTGCTCATTATGAGATCGATTGAAGTCCATTTGGAAACATTTAGAAGGGGTGGGTGTTGTCGACATGACCATGGCTTTATATGGTAAAGTTTGACTTTGCAAAGCATAAATAGATAATGGTTGGAAATGAACCATGAATAATCTTTGATTGTTACCATATAGTTCGACTTTTGGGTGTAGACTTTGTCCCCTATGATGTGATGATCAATAGCATGTTGGTGTGGATAAAATTACGTGTCTAGGGATAGAGTATACTATGATGGAAGTGGCCTCTAAGAGCTTGATTTTGTAGTAATTGGTAGGCACTTGTTAAAGTGGAATTCATAACCATGGTTGGGTCAAGAGGGAAGTTTGCTAATATATGTGAGGAGATCAACTTTAGTCAACTAATGGTGGGGTGAGTTTGGCTTCATGTAATCATTTGCTCGATGTAAAGTACGAAGGCCTCCATTTAACCTATAAATGTTGCAGTCTCTATGGTCATATTACTAAGAATTCCCTAAGAAGAATAATGATCAAGTGGCATTGTCAAAGACCTCCAAATAGTAGCAGTGAGGGAGATTAAATATGAAAGATACATGACAACATGCAACTTTTAATTTGGTTCATGTTAGCCACGTCAATAAAGGCCATAATGGTCTCTATGGTGATTGGTTGATAGTAACTAAGGGCGAAAAAAGGCAAGTAAATCCAATATATGTAATTTTGGGGGCTATAAATCCAAGATGGATGTAGGGAAAAAAATATTAGACCAATACAAATATGTTCTAAGTGTTCAATAATGTAGATATGAGGAGAGATTTTGGTGGATAAAAGGAAATGTATGTGTTCAGGCCTTTAATGATGATTGCACGAAGGATTATTGTATTTCAAGAAAATTGTGAAAAAGAAAAAAATTAAATCATACGGGAACAAAAAGTGGCATTGCAACTTGCAATTCCAGTAACTAATTCACTGATCATTCAAGGTCACTACTACAAAAAAAAACTTTTCTAAGACGGTCAAATATAGGATACAACGACGGTTTTGAACCGTCATGTCGTCGAAACTTAAAACTTTCAACTACAGATCCGAAAACACCATCTTTAAAAGTGAGCAACTTTCAAAGACGGTGTTGAGGTAAGCATCATCTTAGAAAGCTGATTTTTAAAGACGGTGCTGACGTAAGCACCGTCTTTGAAAGTTTGTCTTCTAAGACGGTGTTGACGTAAACACCGTCTTTGAAAGTAAGCATTCTAAGACGGTACTGATGTAAGCACAGTCCTTTAATTAAATATTATTTTGAATTATTGATATTTTTTCTACTTGATATCCTAAGAGAAAAATATAAATAATTAAAAATAATATATATTAGCATGATTGTAATTAATATTAATGGTAAAATTTATTTAATAAATAAATATTTAAATGATAGATTAAATAAAAATAAGAGGTTCATGTATTATTTATATTTAATCTATCATTTAAATATTAATTTTTAAAATAAATTTTAATATTAATTACAACAGATTAAGAAAATAAAAATTCCTAAGACAATTTCATACAAAATACAAGTTAGTATAATGTTTTATATAAAGTTATTATAATTCCTAAGACAAATTCCTAAAATACAAAATACAAGTACCTCATCTTTGATAGGATCAATGATATTATCTCTTGCATCATATAAAAAGAGAAGCTGAAAAACAAAGAAACACTACAAGAAAGAAATATTTGAAACTTTCACAAATTCGAATTTATACATTTTTACTGAAATTTAAAAAACAAAAAAAGACTACATGAAACTAACTAATGTAAGTCATGAAATATTTTTAACTTAGATACATACCATAAGTATTGTTGGTGTTGTTGTCCAATCAGATTTGGAGTTTCACCTTCATATTATGCGATGACATTTAATGAAGTCCATGTTCATATGCAACCACATCATCACCTGCAATAACAATTTAAGTATTGATCAAGAATAAAGTCAGGTCTATCCTGCATGATTGAAGATTTTATCATACAACTTTGAAGTCTTAACTACAACATAAGATGAAACCAACGAATATTTGGGCTACTAGTACAAACTAGAACATTTCTCAAAGAATGAACATTTGTCAAGAATGAACTATTTTTTTTAGAAGTTCTGATAATTCACATTTGTCAAAAAGTTGAACCAAATGAATATCTTGACATGGTAAATAAAAGAATCATTGAATTTCAGACTGGTAATTGCAACATGTGGTCAATCAGTGAATCAGGACAAACTCAAGCAAGGTGTTCACTTCGCAGACAATATTAAGTATAGGTCAAGAGTCTTGACCAATAACTCCTACAAGGAATTTCTTTGTTTTTTGTGCTTGCGAGTTATTATTGACCAGGGCAGAACTATAGATTATTGACCACAGAAATAATAAAACTACAATCTCCACTTTGATATACATGTATTAAGAAAGATGTTCAATTCTTAATTATTGTCTTATTCATTAGAAAAACAAAAGTTGTCTGCAGGCCACTAAGTGGAAACTCGAAAGGAAAATATTCCCAATAATAACAATTTAATGTATAGCTCTTTACATATTCACTATGACAATAGCACTTAAGTTGATAGGGTAAATGTTTCCATTACCATAGTGCCCCAAAACATGGCATGTAGCTGAGTATAACGTAGTTGCAGCAGCACCCATATTGAAGCCCCCGATACCAAGTTTGACTGTACAGTAAATAGTAGTATTTTAGTCAAAACACTAGCAACTTGAGTTTAGTTAAAAGTTAAAACATTCCCATGAATACAATATAAATTGACCACTTCTTTAATGCTAAATTGACCACTTTTTTATTTTTCCAATGCATGCAGATTGCTTTTATAACTCATAGCACTCTACTTTTGAATCTACTAGGGGTTTGACATGATGCTTATCATAGACAAAATTGTATTTCCCAATTTGTGGTACATGACTATAACTAAACTCTTTTTGTTGAGTAGAACTAGCCGTAGTAACTACTAATATAACTGCAAAAGAAGGCATAGAACCACCCTAGCACAAAAACATGTATCAAGTTTGGCATTTGTATCCATTAGCAAATAAAATAGACAAAATTGGAATTGGCATTCCTAAACCAACACATCTTCCTTGTTTGCTACACGTAATAAAATTTCACCTGCATATTTTCCTTGGTTTTTAACACAAAATTCAAGAGCATATATTAAGTTGACTTGGGATTGGCCCAATCCAGTGGAGATAATTGTAGTTTACCTAGTTCCAACTTTGAAAATATTGGGTTACTACTTACTAAAAACAGTTAACTTCAAAGCCACCATGATGAATCACCTCAAGGTAGTCATCATCATTCTTGGATGAAGAAAGTTGTGTTATCAATAGGCCTTACAATATCCACAACATGTAAGTTGCTAATTAAGGACTAGTGACTACTAATAACTATTTGCATATGGAATTTAAGATTAGTGGACACATTGATGCTATACGTAGCATGTGGTTTATTATTATCCTTAGTAAAACAAGAAGGACATTTATAAAGCTGACTATATTCAGTTAAGAAGGGATTTAAAATGAAACAACGATTCAATCAATGAACTATCTAAATTGTCAGGCAGAGAAGTTATGCAATCAATCACGAATCATATATCTCATGTGAAATCAATAAAACTATCTGATAGTTAGAGAGACTAATTGTAGGAAATGAAACATATATTCAAATAGTAAGCAATATGTTAATCAAAGTACTATTTTTCCTCAAAATGAATTTATTTTCCATTCTATTATGAACAATTTAATATAAAAAATCAAGCATATGAATGCAGCGGAGACAATAATTTGACAAATGCAAATTCTTGTGGTTTTCTTAACAAGTTCTTGTGGTTTTCTTAACAAAAATGCTCTATCTATTTTACCAAAAGTCTGAATCAAGTATGCATGTAATTAGACAGTACTCACAGTATGAATACTTGCCAAAGGATAATCAATACACTGAATTTTTGTACAGGACAATTATAATACCATATTGAATTTTTAAATGGAATCTACAAAACAATAATAGTTTAGAACATACATGATTACTTCAATAATCTTCAAATAAAAAAAGGTTTCATGTCATTGTAAAAATATACATATACTGATCTAAACATGCAAATCAATTTAAATGACATATTTAGATCAAACAACGGAAATTAAATTTATTACGAGCGTACCTCCAGCCATTGCAAATTGAACGGGAAGCGACGCACACACGAACCTGAGAAATAGTTTTGTTCTTCCAGACCCTTACTCACTCTGAATAGATGGTGTATTTTTTCTGAATAGAGAAGTGGGTTTGGTGATACAAAACTGAGAGCACCCCATCCTATTTATAGAGTTTGTCCATCACAGAGCTCTCAACTTGTTATCAGAATTTGAGATAGGAAGTTATCAATACGTGAGATAAGAAGTTATCAGTACATGAGATAAATGATGGGTACGTGATTTGTTACTGAAGGTGGTTGCAAATATATTTGCAAAGATATGGTTTAAATGTGGATGGAAAATGAACCAAATTCAAAATAACTAAATGTTCCAAAATAATAAAATAAAATATAACAAAAGATTTGGAACGTGAACGTGGGCGCTTCCAACATTCTCCCACTTGGTCCATTTAACTAAACATCAACCGTAACAAGAAACATAATATATAAGTCATGGCGATAGGTCCTCTGATGATGAGTAGTATCTTCCATGTGCCACAATATATCAAGTCTCTCAACCCTAGCTCTCAACTTAATGAATAAACCATATGTTTATTCTATATCTAAATCGAATGATTTTTCTCGAAATAAATAAATATGTGCACAAAACCATATGAGAAAATATCTATCTGAATAAGAGTTTCATTGAAAATAACAAATGTACATACAATGAAATTACATCATGGAACCAAGTCCCATTCGTACTACATGATCCTTAAAATTCTTTGGTGGCATACCTTTAGTTAAAGGATCAGCAATCATCAACTCAGTGTTGACGTGTTCAATGACCACTTTCTTTTCTTTAACACGTTCTCTTATGGCTAAGTACTTAATGTCGATGTGCTTACTTCGACTTCCACTTTTGTTATTTTTAGTCATAAACACCGTAGCAAAGTTGTCACAATACAACTTTAATGGCCTAGAAATAGAGTCCACAACTCTAAGGCCAGATATGAAACTCTTCAACCATACACCATGCGAGGTAGCCTCAAAACAAGAAACGAACTCAGCCTCCATAGTGGAAGTAGCAGTCAAGGTTTGTTTGGCACTTCTCCAAGATACAGCTCCACTGGCTAACATAAAAATATAACTAGATGTTGATCTTCGTGAATCAACGCAACCAGCAAAGTCTAAGTCGGAGTAGCCAATCACTTCCAGACAATCAGTTTGTCTGTACATGAGCATGTAATCTTTTGTTCCTTGAAGATATGTCATCACTTTCTTTGCAGCTTTCCACAGTGGTCAATACCTGGATTACTTTGATATCTTCCCAAGACTCCAACAGCGAATGCAATATCAGGTCTAGTGCAAACCTGAGCATACATAAGGCTTCCAACTGCTGAAGCATATGGAATATTTTTCATGTTTTCCCGCTCAAAATCATTTTTGGGGCATTGACTCAAAGCAAGTTTGTCACCCTTCACAATGGGAGCTACACTTGGTAAACAATCTTTCATATTAAATCTCTCTAAAACTTTGTTGATATAGGTTTCTTGAGACAAGCCTAAAATGCCTCGAGATCTTTCTCTATGGATCTTTATGCCTATGACATAAGATGCCTCTCCCATATCCTTCATATCAAAGTTCTTTGAGAGAAATTGTTTCACCTCATATAGTATACCCTTATCATTAGTCGCAAGCAGAATATCATCTACGTATAATACAAGGAAACAAATCTTACTCCCACTGACCTTCTGGTATATACAGTGATCCATGATATTCTCTTCAAAGCTGAATGAAGAAATGACCTCATGAAATTTTAAATACCATTGGTGGGAAGCTTGTTTCAATCCATAGATGGACTTATTAAGCTTGCAGACTAAGTGCCAACACTAGATAAGAATCCCTCAGGTTGTTTCATGTAAACCTCTTCTTCTAGATCACCATTCAGGAACGCCGTTTTCATATCCATTTGATGCAACTCAAGATCAAAATGAACTACTAATGCCAAAATTACTCGAAGAGAGTCTTTCTTAGATATAGGGGAAAAGGTCTCTCTATAATCGATTCCTTCTCTTTGAGTGAATCCTTTAGCAACAAGTCTTGCCTTATGTCTCTCAATGTTGCCTTCTGAGTCTTTCTTTGTTTTGAAGACCCATCTACATCCGATGGCTTTTACACCAACAGGCAACTCAACGAGATCCCAAACTTGGTTAGATGCCATAGAATCCATCTCATCCCTCATAGCATTATATCACAAATTTGATTCCTTAGAACTCATGGCTTGTGAAAACGTCTCAGGATCATTTTCGGCTCCAATGTTGTAGTCTGATTCTTGTAGGTACACTACATAATCACTAGGAATTGCTGTCTTTTTTACTCTAGTAGATCTTCTTAATGTTGTTTGGTCATCTTGCTGAGGAACTTGTTCAATTGGTTCTTCACCAGTTTGTTCAATATCACCATGTTGTTCCTCACAAACAACTTGATCTACATGATCACTTTCAACAACTTGTGGAACTTCAATCGCTGGTTGTCTAACACCCATTTTAACTTGAGGGGTGGGAATGACTACCAACCTATTACTTGTCCCAGAAGGTTCAGCTTCATAGTGATCCCTTTCAAAAGAAATGTTCTGAAATTAATCACTCCCACTGATCAAGTCATTTTCAAGAAACTTTGCATTCCTTGATTCCACAATCCTAGTGTTGTGGGATGGACAATAGAACCTATACCCTTTAGACCTTTCAGCATATCCAATGAAATACCCAGTAATAGTCTTAGGATCTAGTTTCTTCTCTTTTGGATTATAAATTCTTACTTCAGACGGGCATCCCCAAACGCGTATATGTCGCAAACTTGGTTTCCAACCCTTGAATAACTCAAAAGGTGTCTTTGAGACAGCCTTGGTTGGAACTTGGTTTAATATATACGCAGTCGTCTTAAGAGCATCAATTCACAAAAATTGAGGAAGCTTTACATTACTCCTCATGCTTCTCACCATGTCTAATAAGGTTCGATTTCTTCGTTCTGCCACACCATTCTGATCTGGAGAACCAGGCATAGTGTATTGGGCAACAATCCCATGTTCTTGAAGAAATTTCGCAAATGAACCTGGTGCTTGTCCATCCTCTGTGTATCTACCATAGTACTCCCCACCTCTATCTGATCTCACGATCTTAATTTGTTTTCCACATTGTTTCTCAACTTCAGCCTTAAAAACTTTAAAGGCATCTAAAGCTTCATTCTTAGAATGAAGTAAGTAGAGATACATATACCGTGAATAATCATCTATAAAGGTTATGAAGTATTTTGGACTATTTGCATCCATGTCTGGACAACATATGTCTGTATGTATGATTTCTAATAAATTAGAACTCCTCTTTGCACCCTTTTTAGACTTGTTAGTTTGCTTACCCTTAATGCAATCTACACAAGTCTCAAAATCAGCGAAATCCAAAGTACTAAGTACTCATTCATTTACTAATCGCTTGATTCTCTCAATAGAGATATGTCCTAATCTCCGGTGCCACAACATAGAGGATTCTTCATTCACAATACATCATTTTAACCCAACAGAAACGTGCATAGAAGTAGCGGCATTTTTCAATTCAATCGAATAAAGACCATCAACCAATTGACCACAACCAATAATTTCAGATTTATTTAGTAAATTAAAACCAAAGTCTGTAAAATTAAAATAAAATCCCAAAGGTGCAAGTTTAGAAACAGAAATTAAGTTTTTACAGAAACTAGGAACATAAAAAACTTTCTCCAAATGTAATTTAAAGCCACTACTTAAAACTAAGACGCACGTTCCAATGGCCTCTACATGCAAGCTCATCCTACTCCCTGAGTAGATGCACTGCTCACTTCCCACTGGCTTCCTTAGGCTTTCCATATCCTGCAAGGTATTAGAAACATGGATTGTGTGACACCCTCTACCCCTCACATATATATATTAATAAAGGAATAAAAATTCAAATATTAATTAAAAGTATTTTTAAAACATTTTTAAATAAAAGCTTTTCAAATGGGTAAAAGACTTACATTCACTTTCTTCTACATCATATTCAAACTTGTCCAAATAAATAATAAAGTCATCTCGACTCAAAGAAGGTCATCTAAGTCTCATACAATTAATATATAACCTATATCCTAATGTCACATCCTATCAGAGCGTGGTGTTTCCGTGTTCTCTAGAATGAGGTTCTTCATAGTCATCCACCTATTCATCTGCTCCCCCGAACACAAAGTTCAAGATCATCACAGGATTCAAACACAAACAACAAACCGGGAGTGAGTTATCACATTTCTAACTACTAGAGAGAAACAACACAACATATAGTAACCAAATACAATTTACTTAGCATATCTCACATTATTTCATCACTATGTCATTCATCAATCACACTTTTCATCCATCAATCACACCTTTCAATCACCAATCACTATACACAGGAATCACACACTCCGATCAAGACATAATAACACATCAATTTCATAATAAACAATTAGCAAGCGTATGCGACAGTTATGCTAAGACTCAAGCCTATATGCAATGTGGTACTATGTAAGTGAAAAACCTCATCGGGTGCCAAGGAGTACATGACAAGACAAACAACATAATAATAAGTCAAGTCACTCTCACTAGGTAATATCATAGGGAGACCAGTCAGGGTCACAGTGTTTTGCGAGAATGCTCCAACCATATGGGATCAACATAGGCTTAAAGGAGCACTCAAACCGTGTGACCCCCAAGGCCTACACTCCGAAGAGTCTGTCAGGGTCTCTCCCTCCTGATTTAGGTCCAACCCAGAAAACATTTTAGCTCACAGACTCTATCTATGAACTGTACAAAACACACAACTCCTCAATTGTTCTCAAAATAATTTTAACTCATCGCCTTTTAAGGGTCTTATCATTAACTCGTCGCCTTTAAAGGGACTTAACATCAACTCGTCGCCCTAAAAGGGACTTAGCATCAACTCGTCGCCCTAAAAGGGACTTAGCATTAACTCGTTGCCCTTGAAGGGACTTATGATCGTGTGATTGTACAATTCATAGTTCACAACTCAATGCAAACAACACTTCAATGTACATATATATCTCAATCATATACATACTCAATTTATCACATACATTTAATCCCAATCACAATGGTATAATCTCAATTTAACATGTTATCACACCTCATGAATCATATACACTTTATCTATGAACTATGCAATACACACATTTACTCAATTGTTTTCAAAATCATTTTAACTCATCGGGTTCCCACAGTGGATCCCATCACAATACTCGTCGCCCTTAAAGGGTCTTACAATTGTGTGATTGCATAGTTTATAGTTCACAACTCAATACACACATCTCATCTCAATACACATGTATTTCATCATCCGTCACATGTTCAATTTATCACATACTCACAGTTTGAATCATCATTTCATAACCTCAACATAACAATTTATACAAAAGATTTTATCACAACATGGGATGTAAAGCCTCTAAAATAGTTTCTCACAGTTGTATCAAAATCAATTAATCAAAATCATGGGTTAAACACAAAGACATCAAGAGCACTCAAGTTTATCAATCAATTCTCATCAGGACATTAATTGGCACATAGAACACAATAATATGGCATTCATAATCATAAAGAAAAATTATAATTCAATAAACATCCTAAAATAAACCCAAATTTAGTTCTCTAAGGATCCCTACACATGTTCTCACTAACCCCCAATTGTGAATAACTCATCCCTTACCTCTGAGCGGACTCACGTGTCTTCAACCAGCGATAGTAACATCTCTAGTGGTTCCCTGAGATTCCTTCAGTTATTTCTCCGACTGCTCCGATAGAATTTCCAAACGTCAGAGAGACGGAGAAGAGATTGAAACTTCCACTTGTACTGTCTTCATGCGATTCCTTTTTCTCCCTCCACGAATATTATCTCTAAAATCCCAACGGTGGAAGTGTGCGCAATTGAATAACATATCCAAATTTCTTGAAAATCCAACGGTTAACGAAACTGAGATTGTAGTTTTACCGAGACAGTTTTGGGTTTCTGCGAAAAATTAAAATGCTACAATGCGAAGGGTTTTGCTCTAATCTCAGATATTATTTTGAAATTCCCAAAGGTGAAAATGTTCGGAATTGGGTTGAGAATGTGGTACTCAAATTTCACGACGATCCAACGGTGAACGAGTCCAAGATCTTCATTTTTCTAAGACAGGTTTGGTGGTCTATGGGAAAAAGAAAGGGTTTTGAGAGGAGAAGGGGAAAAACGAAAATGAGGCCCAAAAAGAGGCACCTGACTTAACATAACTATTTATACCTAGGGTATTCAACCTATTATTTGCTCTATATTTATTTATTTATTTATTTTATAAAAACAAACTCTATTTTATTTTCTATCAAACAAATAAATGAAATACTCTTTTTATTTTCTCTCAAATCATTATTTTAATTAATAATTATATCTCCTTATTTATTTATTTATAAAATCTCATCATTTTTCTAAAACTCTATTTATTTATAAATAACAATCCTTTTTAATCTAGATTATAAAAATTGGGATGTTACAATTCCACCCCTCTTAAAAGAAGTTTCGTCCCCGAAACTTTGCCGAATGATCGAGAAAAAGATATTACACATATAGTTTTCAATATCAAGTTGTGTGCTCTGTTGAAACACTCATCTGTGACTTCGATCATAAGAGTTTTCTACACTTGACGATAAATCTGGTGATCCTCGTTCCCTCAATGATAGTTTTTCATGAGTTAAGTTGTATCGCAAGAGTAGCATCTCAACGATAATAGAGTGTGAATGACATACTATTTGGAGTATAATAATATCATAGGAGATGCTAATGACAATTTGAAATGAAAAAACAAACACAAGAAGACACGACTGATCACATGGTCGACTTTTTTTCGAACATCGGATGTTTCAAAAAAATAATGAGTTTCGACTCTTTTAACTACCCTCAAATCTATCGCTCTTCCCTGAGCACGATCTTCCTTACTTAGGTATACTTGACTCATAACTCTCACTTAGGTCCAAGAATTGTAACGATTCAACTCTAAGGTTGCCTACCTAATACTAACTGGGTGCTAATTAGATAAGCAATACAGATTACTCCCTACTTCTGTAAGTTTGTTCACCTTAAGGTAATCTTCACACATATATACTCATGTCACCCTATAACTTTGCACTTGAACTTGAGGTTTCGATTGGTGTTTACAATATCTAACTCTATAACTAGGACACTAGTCATATCATCGGTTTCCTATTCAAGCTCTAACTACTAAGCTAGTTCTAACGTTTAAAACTAAACTCACAACAAGATTCTTGAGAATTTTACCCATCTCTTTTATCTCGGATTCAACTCCAAAGATCCTCACAATGTATCAAACTAACGGTAATGTCTCCCAAAATATTATGGTGAACCCCATGGTTACCTATTCTAACTCACATATAGGATAAATCTTTTCATAAGTCTTAAGTTGTCAAGAAACATTGATCACTATTTGTCCTCCTACAAGCACTCCTCTAAACTTAAAAATTATTTCAAATATTTTACTACTCCAATAAGGACCTACGCGGCTAAGATAGCACTCAACAGTTTACAGTGGTCGACTTCTCTATGAACTTATGGCTTACTCCTTACAAGGATCTCACTCAAAAACTTAAACTTACTTGAGTCATCTCCAACAAGCATTAAGGTTAATCCAATGAGTCCTAAAATAACTTTTTGGTTCGACTACTAGTTAAGAGCATTTCATCTTAATCTTAGGTTTCCTCTCATCTCAAAACAACTTCTGCCCAAGAAGGATTTGTAGTTATCTTTCACCTAGACGTAGCATACTCTAAGGGTCATCTTCATCTAACTAAAATGCATAGCAAAACTCTTAGCTCGGAACATGATGCCCAAGGGTCTATAACAACCTTATAATGCACATCATAATTCAACTTAACTGGAAACATACTAAACACTAATCATCAAAACCACAACAAGAGCTAACTCAGGGTGAGAGATCCTGTCACGCATTCCACGAACACACATGGACATCAATCATATTATGACATGACCAGGTACACATAGAGGTCACAATAGGTACTAAGGTATTTCTTAAAGCATCCAGAAACTTTTTCCATATTAAGGTAAAAAGAACTAATATTTATCTTGCTAATCATACAACTATCATCAATAATCTTTTAGGTCGCCTACCTTACGCAAGAACACTCACTCTTGAATCCTTCTATGCTTAACAATTAATGTCTTACTAACTACCTTACTCTCTTCTTAAGGTTCCACATTAAACCTCTTAACTATACTTCATAACTTTTCCAACTACACTATGTTCACTAAATATTTCCCACGAACTACGGTTACAAGTTTCTATGGATACTACACTTATAAGATTCTCAATCTTGCACTTAGGTGGTATCTAAGCATATCCTCAAGGAACACAGGTACACGTCTTACTAAGTTTGACTTTCGTCTATAGGTAACAATGATCATGTCTACTCAAGTATTTCCTCTCAAAACATCTTAACGTGATTGTCAAAGGCGAAGTCTCTCTTTATTCGAATTAGAAGTAACAACAAGAAAGATTATCAAGCAGTTTAACTAGACATGATTGGAAGATGAACAACCAATAATAAGATGAACACTCGATTGATTAGGAGGCAATAATTTTAAATCAAGAAGGATCACTCATCTAGAATCAACAGTAGATACTCTAAATGAATTCTAGAAACGAAAACATAATCACAGTGTACGCACATATGGAGACATCAACTATCACTTGATTGTGACAGAAACATCAATAATCCAATTGTTTGATGTAGGCTTATAACACAAACATTGAATTATACTCAAGCTTGCAAGTGAAATCGAATTACTTGACTTAAGTACGCAACACAAAGAATAGTTTACACTAGAATCAGAAGGTATGGTCAAAAAAGTATTCTATATGAAATATATCTCGATACGAGTTCTCGAACTATAGAGTATCAACATTGCTAAGAACAAAAAATCACGAACAACCATACTATCTATGCAATTAAGACAAAACACCATACTACTAACATACCCAGAATTATAAGGTTCTTATAATAAGTGTACAACGTACATATAAGAAGTAAGAATTTAATAGTTAATAAGGATGTATTAAAGAATCACAAACTTCAACTACTACATTCACGACTACACACAAAATAAAGTGAGTTAAGTAGTCATGCATTTACACATCAAGAAAGACATACTCATCCAAGACATATATATGGTTCAAAAGGTTTTCACAACACTAATCCACACATCAAGATAGAAATAAGTTTATTAACAACATAAACGCAAGAAGATAAGGGCTCATTAAAGCATTATCCATCAGTATCAAGGTTTCTTGCATCACCTAACGGCTTGCCATAATGTCGAACCGCACTTCACAAATTATAGAGATGGCCAGTCTCATAACTCATGACTCAAGAGTGGATTTATGGTATAGCAAACATTAAGGATGCAAGGCACATACAACTATTTTTTTTAAGTCTCATTCGATCATGCAAAGGAAAATAAATTAATAATTCAAGCATGTTCATCAAAACTAGTCATAAGTAACCATACAGAGTGCACACCAGAATATGGTAAGCACATAACACACTGGCCGAAAGGTTCAACCTGCTCTGATACCACTAAATGTGGCACCCTCTACCCCTCACATATATATTAATAAAGGAATAAAAATTCAAATATTAATTAAAATTATTTTTAAAACATTTTTAAATACAAGCTTTTCAAATGGGTAAAAGGCTCACATTCACTTTCTTCTACATCATATTCAAACTTGTCCAAATAAATAATAAAGTCATCTCGACTCAAAGAAGGTCATCTAAGTCTCATACAATTAATATATAACCTATATCCTAATTTCACATCCTATCAGAGCGTGGTGTTCCCATGTTCTCTAGCATGAGGTTCTTCATAGTCATCCACCTATTCATCTGCTCCCCCGAACACAAAATTCAAGATCATCACAGGATTCAAACACAAACAACAAACCGGGAGTGAGTTATCACATTTCTAACTACTAGAGAGAAACAACACAACATATAGTAACCAAATACAATTTACTTAGCATATCTCACATTATTTCATCACTATGTCATTCATCAATCACACTTTTCATCCATCAATCACACCTTTCAATCATCAATCACTATACACAGGAATCACACACTCCGATCAAGACATAATAACACATCAATTTCATAATAAACAATAGGCAAGCGTATGCGACAGTTATGCTAAGACTCAAGCCTATATGCAATGTGGTACCATGTCAGCGAAAAACCTCGTCGGGTGCCTAGGAGTACATGACAAGACAAACCACATAATAATAAGTCAAGTCACTCTCACTAGGTAATATCATAGGGAGACCAGTCAGGGTCACAGTGTTTTGCGAGAATGCTCCAACCATATGGGATCAAAATAGGCTTAAAGGAGCACTCAAACCGTGTGACCCCCAAGGCCTACACTCCAAAGAGTCCGTTAGGGCCTCTCCCTCTTGATTCAGGTCCAACCCAGAAAACATTTTAGCACACAGACTCTATCTATGAACTGTACAAAACACACAACTCCTCAATTGTTCTCAAAATAATTTTAACTTGTCGCCCTTTAAGGGTCTTATCATTAACTCGTCGCCCTTAAAGGGACTTAACATCAACTCGTCGCTCTAAAAGGGACTTAGCATCAACTCGTCACCCTAAAAGGGACTTAGCATTAACTCGTCGCCCTTGAAGGGACTTATGATCATGCGATTGTACAATTCATAGTTCACAACTCAATGCACACAACACTTCAATGTACATATATATCTCAATCATATACATACTCAATTTATCACATACACTTAATCTTAATCACAATGGTATAATCACAATTTAACATGTTATCACACCTCATGAATCATATACACTTTATCTATGAACTATGAAATACACACATTTACTCAATTGTTTTCAAAATCATTTTAACTCGTCGGATTCCCACAGTGGATCCCATCACAATACTCGTCGCCCTTAAAGGGTCTTACAATTGTGTGATTGCATAGTTTATAGTTCACAACTCAATACACACATCTCATCTCAATACACATGTATTTCATCATCCGTCACATGTTCAATTTATCACATACTCACAGTTTGAATCATCATTTCATAACCTCAACATAACAATTTATATAAAAGATTTTATCACAACATGGGATGTAAAGCTTCTAAAATAGTTTCTCACAGTTGTATCAAAATCAATTAATCAAAATCATGGGTTAAACACAAAGACATCGAGAGCACTCAAGTTTATCAATCAATTCTCATCAAGACATCAATTGGTACATAGAACACAATAATATGGCATTCATAATCATAAAGAAAAATTATAATTCAATAAACATCCTAAAATAAATCCAAATTTAGTTCTCTAAGGATCCCTACACATGTTCTCACTAACCCCCAATTGTGAATAACTCATCCCTTATCTTTGAGCGGACTCACGTGTCTTCAGTCAGTGATAGTAACATCTCTAGCGGTTCCTTGAGATTCTTTCAGTTATTCCTCCGACTGCTCCGATAGAATTTCCAAACGTTAGAGAGACGGAGAAGAGATTGAAACATCCACTTGTACTGTCTTCATGCGATTTCTTTTTCTCCCTCCACGAATATTATCTCTAAAATCCCAACGGTGAAAGTGTGTGAAATTACATTTCGAACAACATATCCAAATTGCATGAAAATCCAACGGTTAACATAATCGAGATCGTAGTTTTACCGAGACAGTTTTGGGTTTCTGCGGGAAATTAAAATGCTACAATGCGAAGGGTTTTTCTCTAATCTCAGATATTATTTTGAAATTCCCGACGGTGAGAATGTTCGAAATTGGGTTGCGAACGTGGTACTCAAATTTCACAATGATCCAACGGTGAACAAGTCCGAGATCTTCATTTTTCTGAGACAGGTTTGGTGGGCTACGGGAAAAAGAAAGGGTTTTGAGAGGAGAAGGGGAAAAACGAAAATGAGGCCCAAAAAGGGGCACCTGACTTAACATAACTATTTATACCTAGGGTATTCAGCCTATTATTTGCTCTATATTTATTTATTTATTTATTTTATAAAAACAAACTCTATTTTATTTTCTATCAAACAAATAAATGAAATACCCTTTTTATTTTCTCTCAAATCATTATTTTAATTAATAATTATATCTCCTTATTTATTTATTTATAAAATCTCATCATTTTTATAAAACTCTATTTATTTATAAATAACAATCCTTTTTTAATCTAGATTACAAAAATTGGGATGTTACAGATTGTAGAACCATAGTCAATCCACCATGTATTATGATTCACATTAATCATATTAGATTCATAACAAACGAAGGTAAATGGTGTACCTTTCTTCTCAAACCAACTTTTAAATTTGAGGCAGTCCTTCTTCATGTGTCCTTTCTTTTTACAGAAGAAACACTTTGACTCCTTTTTAATTGTTGGTTGAGTCGGAATCCTTCCTTTATTGGTGCCTACAGACTTCTTCCTATCCTTTCCAGAAGTAAAAGTAGTCAAATTTACCTTCTCACCCTCTTCCATTATCAATCTCTCCTCTTCTTGAACACACATGGTCATCAATTCTTTAATAGACCATTTATCCTTATGTGTGTTGTAGGAGATTTTGAAGGGTGTATACTGTTGAGGTAGGGTGCACAAAATGAAATGTACCAGGAAGGATTCAGACATGGTAACTTCCAGGGTTTTCAACTGAGTCACTATGTCCCTTAAGCGCATGATATGTTCACACACACCTCTCGTTCCAGTAAGCTTAATGGAAGAGAATTTCATAATGAGTGTGCTAGCAAGCGACTTCTCAGAGGTCGTAAACTGTTCATCAATGGCTTTCAACAGATCTCTGACCTTATCATGCTGGTCAACTGAACCCCGGATACTAGCTGATATGTTGGTTTTTATGAACATAACGGAGAGACGATTAGATCTCTCCCATTTTTCATATAGATCAACAGCATCAGGTTCGCTAGTTTCAGTAATAGCCGGTGGCTCATCCTTCTTTATAGCATAATCAATATCCATCCAGCCCAAATGAAGAACTCTTTCCTTCAAAACCTTATAATTATCACCTTTCAAAATGGGAAGGTCACAAGAAATATTCATAGATTGTGAAACTGCAAACAAACACACATGCTCATTAAAAAAAAAATTTGAGACTAAACAAATGCCATGTGTTTGCCAATGCAAATCATGTCTCAATATATGAATCTAGTGACACAAAACTTGCCTGTGGGCTAAAGTCCTACTCAATTAGATTCATCATGCAACTTTATGATAAAACTATTAAATCATGTTCTTTTCCTTAATTCCCGTGGGTAAATTAAGAAATATAATTTAATATTTTATCCTAATTAATCATACAAATATAACAAAATTCCTGTGGGTAGATTTCATCACATTACATATGATTAATCACAATTAATATTTCTAATGTGATTATAAATTTAGCATATAATTTTACTCAATTAAAGATGCTGTGGCTATTCTCTAATTTAATAAAATTATATTAATCACTTAACATTCAAAAATAATATTTGCATAAACATACTTAATAATGCAAATGTGCTCAATATTGAATCATAGAAATTACATGTATACCAATTCAAAATAACATTGTACGTATATCCATTCAACATGTAATAAACTTTAAAGGATCAAATCCAATGCATACCAATATTTAACATAATATTGCATGTTCAGCATAACTTAGAGACACACAATTTTAAACCGTTTGTGTATAAATGATTTATCCTTCAGAAGTTATAAATACACATGAACTGCAACTAATAAATAATTAAATTGCAGTAGCTTAGCGGCAAAGGGAGTCCTTTCATGCTTGTAGGGTGAGGGTTCAAAACTAGCCCAAAATGTTTTCGCGTTCCTTTTAATTAATTAAAAACGAAAACAAGGAAGAAAAAGCTTCCACTGAGATTCAAACCTAGAATAGATAGGTAATATACATCACATCTACCACTGGACCAACTCATGCTTTGTTTAATATTATTAATTTAAAATGTACATTAACAATTCCAAGACAGTAAACAAAACACGCAAAACTTCATCTTCAACCTCCAGTGGGTAAAAAAAATAATAATAAAAAATTATTACCTCAATTTCGAAAAACCCACATCATTATATGCATTTTAGACACCCAAAAATACGTTTTAAATCATAGAAAAATTAGAAAACTCATATCATTCCTAATTTTGATGTTATTTTGAATTAAGGAGGCTTAAAATATAACCTCATATACTCAGAAAATAAACTCCGCATAATAGGAATGACCCAATAAGAAAAACAGAGGTACAAATAGGCTTTGATACCAAATGTAAAAATATACATATACTGATCTAAACATGCAAATCAATTTAAATGACATATTTAGATCAAATAGAGGAAATTAAATTTATTACGAGCGTACCTCCAGCCATTGCAAATTGAACGGGAAGCGGCGCACACACGAACCTGAAAAACAGTTTTGTTCTTCCAGACCCTTACTCACTTTGAATAGATGGTGTATTTTTTCTGAATAGAGAAGTGGGTTTGGGGATACAAAACTGAGAGCACCCCATCCTATTTATAGAGTCTGTCCATCACAGAGCTCTCAACTTGTTATCAGAACATGAGATAGGAAGTTATCAGTACGTGAGATAAGAAATTATCAGTACGTGAGATAAGAAGTTATCAGTACGTGAGATAAATGATGGGTACGTGATTTGTTACTGAAGGTGGTTGCAAATATATTTGCAAAGATATGGTTTGAATGTGGATGGAAAATGGAACAAATTCAAAATAACTAAATGTTCCAAAATAATAAAATAAAATATAACAAAAGATTTGGAACGTGAACGTGGGCGCTTCCAACAGTCATGACCTATCATGTCATGAGAGGATCCTTTCCTGTAGTTAATCATACCCTGAAGCAAAAAAAGTATGCCAGATTATATCAATGAGTTTCTCAAGTGATCATGGAAAACCTACTATTTGGAGGCTCTATTGACAAAAGATTGGCAACGTGTGTTGCAGAAGCATCTAACCCCTCCAAATCACTAGGAGCTTCTTCTGAAATATCCCCAGCATCAAACCCTTGTAGACATGCCTCAATCAAACTAAATTGTTATTGACAGTTAAAAACAAGTTGACATTATAGTCCTATATTGAATATACAGTATGTTAGCAAAGAACACTACATATATCACTGTAGTGTAGCAGCAAATTTTGTATAGTAAAAAAGAAAATAGTCAGAGAAAAATGGTGTTTTCAAGTGAACATTGATGAATTTCAAGCATTGAATCTTACAAGCAGTGCAAGAAATACACCAAATAAGGCTACAGGCCGTGTAGGAGCAGTTGGGCAAATTAATTTAATCTGCAACATAATTTTCAAGAAAATAAATGGCAATTGATTATCAAGTACACGTGCTTTCCAAATATTGCATACTAGCATGTGGTGAAACATCAGCTGTGCAGTAGCTACCGAAAAAAATGACAAAGTATGCTTATTCTTACATTTGGAAGATGAAGAGTTTTCAAGAGTTGGGACCAGTTGCAAAACAAAATAAAATCCAATTTATTAACCATAGGCTAATCTGGAACTTGTGAACTAGCTATACAAACAAGTTAAAGTAAAAAAAACAAGTAAAAATAAAAATCCATTTTAATTTGGAATGATGTCATTCATACTTGGTGGTATGAACTTGCTGGTATATTTCTCTTTTCGTATAATATATATACCAGAATCTTACATAAAAATATAATTGAAAGTAAAAAGAAGATTGAAAGGTTAAAAGGAAATGGAAAAGTGACCAAAGTTTTGTTCTTTGCACAAACCTAAACAACTCAAGCTGGTGAGAAACAAACCTTGATTCCCACGACTCTCCCTCCACTCTTTTTGCTTTGTTACTTCACTCTTCACTCTTGACTCTTCACACTTAAACAACACAATGTCCTAACCATACAGCTGCTTGTTTTCTTCCAAGCTTTTGTTGACCATAATGCCCCTAATTCGGTACTCATCATCACATTCACACTCTAAAAACAATATCAATACTAACTTAAAAGGTATAAATATTCAAATTCACCATATTCTCCACCACTAAGCAAATATGTGAAACTTTGAGAATACTGGCTAAAATAAAAAATGAAACAGAAGTGGAGGCAAAAGGTAAGATTCACTAGTTTGAAATGATTTATCAGTTGATTGCCAAATATTAATCATTAGAGCAGCAAAAGTGTATATAAAACTTAAAACAAATACATGAACAACACAAAGTGGATGTCCGCATCTCATCTAATTACTACTTTGTACATTGGGAGTTTCTAAGCTTAAAAAAATATTTTGCCCATTTTTTACGTAATGTTGTCATCGTCTTTGTCTCTAGTGGCGTGGCATCATCGAACCACTACACATTGTGACAAACAAACAATTTATCATTTCCAGTTAAAAAGAAATAAAATATGAGCATTTGCTATCAATGTTATGGGAATAGAAAATTTACCAAACTCCAATCAGTCTTCAACTCCGCGCCGATTATGTTCCACATCCAATGCATCACATAATATCCACACTCATAGCCTCCTCTTTGAACATGACTCTACATGATACGGAAAAAAAAAATTGAATGTTTGTATTAACAGGTTTAATAACATTTTCATTTGCATACATGGTATCAACTGGGACTAACCTTAACTTCAATCCACTCATAGTTGCAAATTAACTAGGATTACTCGACATTTTCATTCCTATGTGGTTAAACATGGTATCAACTAGAACTAACCTTAACATTTTCATTAGCTGCAAATTAACTAGGATTATTTTTCTTAGTTAATTAACTATCTATCTCATGCTACCAAAAATATTGTAGCAATTTTGTAGTTAATTTATAGTTAACTCTTTTTATTGGAGATTAACTACAAAATAACTACTAATTTTTTTTAGCTAATTTTTAAAATTCTTGTAGTGTAACCTTACGAAACTAACTCTAGAATATATTTATTTTATCTGTAACACGATATAATAAAATTTGTAACACTTACACACTTCTGCTCAACTAACTAAGCTAAACCCAATTGGTACTCTACAATATATTTAACTACTCTATGATTATACATATTTTCATGATACTTAAATTAACTCTTTTAATTTTCCATTTGTTTTAATACAAATATTGAAAATATTAATTACAATTTAATAACATATGTGAACAAGACAATCAATAAATGCTATTATATATAAAAATAAGAACGCATGACTCATTTACTTTTGTTTTGTATAAAAATAAAAGAAACGTTGATTTCTCTTTTAATATAAAATTCTGATTTCCAAAAATGTTTAAATTCTCCATTCATTTCTAACAAAATCAATTTATTCTCCTTTATAAAATTTATCATTTATGTTACATTTATTGGTATTTTTTGATAAACTTTTTCATAAGCATGTATAGGAAAAGAAAAAAAGAACAAAAATAAATAAATTTCTCCAAAAGATCAACTTTGCTTATGCATAAATTAAATAAGTTAATAGGAGAGAGCTTTTATAAATTTAATTAATTTATGTATATGCTAATTTTTTAATCAGTTATGTGTATGCTTTAGTTTATGAATAGGCTTAATCAATTTTTTTCTTATTTTTTTTTAAGTATTTATGGAAAAATTTATCTAAACACTTATTTTTTTCTTCAATCACATTCACGTATATTATTATATATTCTATAATATTTGTATTTATTCAATTCAATTATTTATTATTTTTTTATATTTATTAACATATATAAATGATAATTAAAAACATATTCAATTCAATAATAATATTATATATTATTATACACTAATTAATAAGTCACATTTATGTGTATATACCAATTGACTGTAATATTATCTTTTAGATTTTAATAAGTCACACACGCATGCATAAAGACGATTTTAATCAGACATATTCATGTATATTATCATATACTAATTAATAAATACCTATGTGATATTTTCATTGATTGCTTATGAAACTCTCAACCCCACACATGAAGCCAAAACCATGGCCAAACCAAAACCCCAGCCATTTTCACACCTCTATCTTCCCATAGTCACTTCCTATATTATTATCCTCTCTTCGTAACTGCAATTCATGTTCCTCTAGGCATCTTACAAACACATGGGGCACACACCTTTCTTTGGCTTTATGCAACACATGAAGACAATGTCCATCTTGCATACCATTTATAAGTCAGCAAGTCTCAACTTTATGATACCATAACGCTCACTTTCACTGCAATGACATTTCATCTTCTCTTGTTTTTTCTGCTTCATCCATCTCAACACTCTCAATTTTTTTTTATATTTTGAACTTGCAATTTATGTGTTTTTGTTCAGTGCATTTGATTACAACTCAGATGAGTATTCCAATGTCACAACGTTCCCTCCACTTGTTACCCACTTCAACATCTTCCTTCCTCTCTCTTGTTTCCTTTTCCTTCCTTTTCTTTATTCTCGTTCACAATCCTTGCATTTATTTTTGTCATACTTTTTTTTTTATATTTTTGTTTGCTTAATTGGCACTACCACTGCACCTAAACAACTTCTTATAAGAGCCTCATACACACACACACTCTCTCAATTCACTCAACACTCAAAACAAAAACCTTGAAGCCTGTTAATTTCTCACCAAAATGGAAAACTTTTTTGTGCCATTTTTAAAAAAAAACCCCAACCCATCAATCACCACTACTGGTGGCAATGGCTCATCTTCATCAAACCAAACAAGCCTTGTACAACCAAGCACATATCCTCAAAATTTCCCTTACAATACTAGTGTAAAACTTAACTTTCCAGAACAACCTTATTTCATTCCTTTGTATCCCTTTCCAACAGGACAAGTTAGCTTTTCTAATCAACCCTATGGAATGCCAAATTCGGAACTTCAAGGTTCGAGGGCATGCATGACCAAAGCTACAAGGGAGAGATGGAGACAAGTAAGACAAAGGAGTAAAAATTCTACTCTTGTCGCTCCTAATTCAGTTCTAGAAAGGACAACAAGAGAACAATTTGTTCCTAATGGAGGGTCAAATGTGAGGATCACAGTCAAACAACACAATGCAACCAAGTTTTTTAACACCCCAAACGGGAAGGTGATTGGTTCTCTTAAAATATGCTTTCCTTTCTGCATTAAGGCCTTGTATGTTCATTGATTTCAATGTTTTCTAAAATTTTCATTCACAGTTTGTCGCTTAAGAAATTAATAATGTTTTAAGAAAATAAATGAAGAGGATGAAAAGATATCTTAATTGTTTTATTTTGGAAATAATTTTTTAAACTTGATCAATTTTGTGTGAAAAATAATTATTGAGTAAGGACTAATTATTTCAGAAAAAAAATTTTAGAACAAAAATGTTTGAAGGGAATTAAACATGCCTATATGTAGGATTTTTTTCTTTTGAGTCTTTTAATTATTATTTTTTTAACAATTCCCATTGTCTAATTGCAGAAGCTAGAAGAAATTTTGACAAAGAAGTTGAATAATAGTGATGTTGGCGTCCTAGGCCGCATTGTGCTCCCAAAGGTAAGGTTTTCTTATTTTCTTCAATTACATGTTTGGTTATCTTTCTCTTTATATACCTTCCAAGAAAAGATGAAACATTGAAGTAAAGATGCCCTATTAATGGCTCATCTTGATCAGTGAAACTTGATTTGTGATCCAGGCAGCCCAATAATTATTTTTTTTCCTAACATATCTATTTTAGCACAAAAATAGAAGGAAAAGTAAAGCAACAATGGTTATCTTTTCAGTCATAAACATATTTGTGCCTATAATTTGCAGAAAGACAAACCATTGTTGAAATTGTATTTTTCAGTTTTCAACATGAATAATTTTAAATTCTTTCTATAACATCTTTTTATTAATTCTTTTACTATAATTATTAAATATTTTTAAAAAAATTTAAGATATTAAATATAATTATTCTTTGATTGTATGACAAATCGAAATCAGTTTTAATGTTCAATACCTTCAATTATTACCTTTTGCTTGTCAAAAAGTGATATATTTTGCCCATATCCAAGTTAATAATACATATATGTTAAATAGAGAGAGGCTGAGGATAAGCTTCCGACACTGTGGAAGAAGGAAGGAATCAATATTGTACTAAAGGATGTATATTCTGAGATTGAATGGAGCATCAAATACAAGTAAAGGAATTCTATGTAATTTATACATGTTTCTTTATTGGGTTTTTTTTTCAAGATATAGTAAGTATAAGGTGTTATTGCACAGGTACTGGACTAATAACAAAAGCAGAATGTATATTCTTGATAATACAGGTAAAATTCAATTTCTTGTGTGTTGTCAACTGTAGTACTACAATTGCAGTTTTTTGATTTTGGCATCATAAACAATTGTTTTTCGATCCAATCTTACAGGGGATTTTGTTAACCATTATAAACTTCAAACAGGAGATTTCATAACCCTTTACAAGGACGAGTTGAAAAATCTGGTTAGTTTTGCTTCCTTTATACATAATTTGGTGAACATTTATTATTAACCAAATATTGGAGGGGTGGGGGAAGAAAGGTTACACAATGTGCTCATGAAATTTTCTACTAACACTGCATGTACTATCTTTTAAGGTATAATTAGAGAAAAATTGACTCACGGAGAATTTATATAGTTTGATCTTTATACTTTTCCTTATTTTGATGTTTTTGATCTTTATACTTTTCTTTATACTTGTCTGATGTGAACAATTTTATGTGAGGAACTAGTATGTGTCGGCTCGAAAGGATCAAGAAAATCTAGAAGAATCTAAGTCCTCGTCAAACACAGGAATGTCACATGAACCAGATGCATATTTAGCTTACTTGACGAAGGAACTTAGCCATAAGGGGAAAGCAGAAGCTGCCAACAACCTTTTGAACAATGTTGAGGAAGAGGCACCAAATCAAGCAAATCAATTACATCAATTCATGCCGATGAACAATATTGTTGGGGAGGGGGCATCAAACCAAGCAATTCAAGAAGCCGCACCAGCCGCACCCGTCAATGTTAATCAAGAAAACAAAGTTGTTGACGACGATGATGATGATATCTATGGTGGCCTTGACAATATTTTCGAAATTGGAAATACTTATCAAATTTGGTAGTCAGACTAAATATGAAATGTTTAAGATTTATGTTGGATATGTTCTCTGGCATGTAAACTTGTACCCATGCATGTCTTGTCCTGCTTAATTATGTTCAATGGTCTTTTGGGATGGTGGAGAGAAAATGAGAGGGGAAACAAATATGACATTTGAATTGAAAGAAAAGTATTAAAAAATTTCAATTTTTCTTTTCAATAGTAATTTTTTTTTCTTTTTTCTAATTTTTTTAATTAAATAAAAGAAAATATATTATTATGCATATTTTATGTTTATATATATGTAAAATGATAAAAATCTTCAACTAAAATTTATTTAATTTTATAAAAGTTATTTCAACTTTCACTGTCATGAAGATTTTAGACTATTTAAAACTTTATGTAAATATATACTCATTCAACCATTAAATTATAATTTACTTATTATTTGTATTGCTTGTGCAAAATCTTGAAAAAATTAACTAAATAAAAAAACCCGATTTGATGTTTTTATTTTATATATTTAAAAAATTAAATGTATAAAATGTTATATCATATAGCATTAAATGATTTGAAATTATTACAAAATTTTGTTGCTTCACGTGTAAATGTCACTCATTCATTTAATATATAATTAATGTAAAATTTCTAAGATACAAAAATGTTCAACTAACTCTAGCTATTTCTTCAATAGAGAAAGTTGAAAGGAACTAGTGCATGGATTAAAACATAAGCCTCACTTTTCTTTTGCTTTCATCATCTTTCAATCGCAGATATATATATTTGGGTTTTTATGAAGCACATGCATGATACATCTTTTTGTTGTTCCTTTGTTTATTATTCTTCCTTAAGATCTGCTTTAAAGGAGGGAATAAAAATAAGAAATAGTTTTTATTTCAACTCCATCGCATTGAAAGTCATAGGTTGAGGACCTTGGGCCATTAATTTCCCTTCTCAAAGTGGGAGCTTATTCAATTTTGGAGACTCTCAGTAACTAGGTTTCATTGCCAAATGCCTATAAAATGTCACCATGTTTTCATCTTAGAAACATGCATGACATCCACGATAAAAGAAAAGACCAAATTAATTTAGTATGACTATTTTCTCACAATTTAAATATCTTCTCATATACTGTGAATTTAAATTTAGTCTTATAAATTAAAATTAAAATTATATTTAAACTATTTTAAAAATTATTTATATTGTATTTTTTTTACAGGAAAGTATGTGTAACCAAATTTTTGTTGGAAATAATTTGTCACTAATACTGGGGTCATTAAGATTTCAATAATGATTTATTAAAAAATATATTTAAATTGCTTTGTGACAATTAACATGTTATTTAACAATGATTGTGTTAGAATTTTGCAAAAATTACCTTATACCACACACACATACACCAATTTATTTTTTTAGAAAGAATAGGTTAACAAGTTATAATTATATTTTTTAAAAAATACACTCAAAGTATATCATTGTTGGGATGCTAATATATAATGAAGTGTTAATTTATATATTAGTTGTTTAGTCTTGGAGTATCAACATTGTTGGGATGTTAGGATTTACCTTTGATGTTTATCTGCCATAGTCTTCATTAAAAAAAATTCATTCTCTAAGCTTTTGATGGTGGTGATAATAATAATCAACTAAATATTTCCTTTTGTGATAAGTTGACAGGAAAACAAAATTCACTCCTTAAATGGGGAAACAAGTGGATCTTACAGGGAGAAAGTTGTTCAATATTGAGTTGGAGCATGGAGATAGGTTGAAACAGAAATGTGACTTCGATGGAAGCAATTTGTAAGAATTATTTTGAAAGAATGTTGTAATTATTAAGCTTTTGGTGGGAAAATTAATTTGCTCGTTATGAGATCGATTGAAGTCCATTTGGAAACACTTTGAAGGGGTGGGTGTTGTCGACATCACCATGGCTTTATATGGTAAAGTTTGACTTTGCAAAGGATAAATAGATAATGGTTGGAAATGTACCATGAATAATCTTTGATTGTTACCATATAGTTTGACTTTTGGGTGTAGACTTTGTCCCCTATGATGTGATGATCAATAGCATGTTGGTGTGCATAAAATTACGTGTCTAGGGATAGAGTATACTATGATGGAAGTGGCCTCTAAGAGCCTGATTTTGTAGTAATTGGTAGGCACTTGTTAAAGTGGAATTCATAACCATGGTTGGGTCAAGAGTATACTATGTGAGGAGGTCAACTTCAGTCAACTAATGGTGGGGTGAGTTTGGCTTCATGTAATCATTTGCTCGATGTAAAGTACGAAGGTCTCCATTTAACCTATAAATGTTGCAGTCTCTATGGTCATATTACTAAGAATTCCCTAAGAAGAAGAATGATTAAGTGGCATTGTCAAAGACCTCCAAATAGTAGCAGTGAGGGAGATTAAATATGAAAGATACATGACAACATGCAACTTTTAATTTGGTTCATGTTAGCCACGTCAATAAAGGCCATAATGGTCTCTATGGTGATTGGTTGATAGTAACTAAGGGCGAAAAAAGGCAACTAAATCCAATATACGTAATTTTGGGGGCTATAAATCCAAGATGGATGTAGGGAAAAAAATATTAGACCAATACAAATATGTTCTAATTGTTCAATAATGTAGATATTGTTGGTTAATTTGAAAATCGAGATAATACTGGATAAATCTGAAGTCGTGTATAACACTTTCAGATTGAATCAAATTTCGGGGTTCAACCAAAATTGTTCAATCGGATAAAATCAGAAGATTATAATTCAAGAGTTTTGTTTTGGTCTTGTATGTTTTGTTACCCGTTTTGCTTTCTGAACCAGAATGATTATTTATGATCAAAGAACAGGTGGTTTTTGTCAGTTGATGGAAGTTTTTTTCCTTTTAAAAACTGTCGTTGATGGAAGTTTTAGTAACTTCCATGTAACTTCCAAAATTTTGCCTAAACCGAACATATCGTTATTACATTAAAACAAGTGTGCACTCATATTTTAACATAATAAAAAGATCAATTACACTAAAATGTCCAACAAACCTCCCCCATTTTAGTGTAATTACCGATCAAATCACCAAAGTCATAACATACAACAAACTACTGCATAGATGAAATATCGTGACGATTGAATTGCATCTTAGCAAATTACACGTTTCAAATATTCGAATATTAGGGTGTCACTAAGGATTGAATCCTTTCTATTCATAATGAATATATGAAGATAATCTGCACAATAGTTTATAACATTACTCTTGCTCGACACTAGTTTACTAGCCTGTGTCCCTATCCTTCATAAGCATATCAAAGCCAAGTCACAACTTCTTGAAGCGGCTAAACTTCATGCTTATATAGGTAGTCCTTTTCTTTCTTGCACCTGCAAATGCAATTTTTCAAAAGAACCATTGAGAAGTTATACTTCAACCTCCTTAACTTACAGAACCGAACACATTCCTTTTGGGATACTTTCGATGATGTGTTCCAATCTCTACATGTTAAGCTTTCCACATTGAATTCAGCACCTAATGTCATGTTAGATGGGAATTGGGTATCTTAACATAAGAGATTTCAGATGGACTTTAATCCTAATCCCACAGCCGACCTTTTCACGAGATCTCTACTTAACCCTTTGGTTAAATGATTGGCTAAATTATGCTGAGTTCTCACAAACTCCACTGATATCACACCATGCATGATTAACTCCCGAACCATGTTGTGTCTAACACCCAAGTGTCTAGACTTCCCATTATACACTTGACTATATGCCTTAGCCAAAGTTCATATGGGGTAACCTTATTCCTTTTGTTAGGAATTCGGTTCAACAAGTAACAGGCTGTCAACATAGCCTCACCCCAAAATCCTTCACTTAAACCCGAATAGGATAACATGGAATTCACCATTTCTTTCAAGGTTCTATTCTTCCTTTCGGCTAAACCATTCTGTTGTGGTGTATAGGGAGTTGTAGTTTGATGTATTATTCCAGTAGATTGAAAATAAACCGGATCATAATACTCACCTCCCCTATCCGTACGAAGCGTTTTGATTAGCCCATTTTGATGAAGTTCTACCTCTTTCTTATAAATTTTAAATTTATCAAGAACTTCATCTTTTGTATTTAATAAATATACATAACAATACCTTGATGCATCATCAATAAAAGTAACAAGGTATTTTTTATGACCTAATGATGGAGTAGCATGCAAATCACACAAATCACTATGAATAAGGTCTAAGACTTTAGTCTCACTTTTAACATCCTTAAAAGGTTTCCTAGTGATCTTGGTCAACATGCAAGTTTTGCATTTTTCAATGTTCATATCAAAAGGAGGAATCATACTTGTTTTTGACATATCTTTTAATCTTTTGTAATGAACATGTCCTAATCTAGCATGCCAAATTTCTGATTTTGTCATATTAGTTATAGAACTACACGAGGCCATACAAACAGATTCATGAACAAAAGGAACATCAATGTTTAATTTAAACATTCCATTACAACGATAACCAAATCCAACAAACGAACCATGTCTTGACAAGATGTACTTGTCACTTTCAAGTACTTGCTTGAAACCACAATTATTTAAAACCATACCAGACAATAAGTTCTTACGAATACCAGGTACAAATAAGACATTATCCAAATACAAACTTTTTCCGGAAGTAAAAACTAAATTCACACAACCTAATCCTAGGATTGGTTCAGTTGCAACATTGCCCATCTTCACAATAGTGCCATCATCGATTGGTCTAAATTTCTTGAACCAACGACGATCTTTGCACACATGGCTTGTTGCTCCCGAATCAAACCACCAAGCAACGTCATCATCTTGCACATAGTATGCATCAGATATTAGTGATACATAATTTGAATTCATATTCGAATTAAAATTATTCACTACAATCTGACCTTGTTGCTTTTCAGGATCATTAGACCCACTTGGACCAGCCTTGTTCTTTCCTTTGAACACCCGACAATCCCTCTTTAAATGACCAGGTTTCCCACACTTCCAACATGACAATTTTGTCTGTTTGTTTGGACCTTTGATCTTATTTCCTTGAAATTTTCGTTTGTTACCTTTAGCATTGTAATTTTGCTTAACTGTTCCACTTTCCTCTACCATATTAACGAAAGAGGAACCTGCTACGTTTTTATCATTGACTTTGTCAATTTCCTGAGCCCTCAGCGACTCTCAATCATGAAATGACTACCGAGTTGAACCAGAGTCAACTCTTCCTTCTTATGTTTCAAGGTATGCTTGAAGTCTTTCAAAGAAGAAGACAGTTTATCAATTATAGATGAAACTGCAATGGATTCATCCATTTTCAAATCATGTTGAGTAAACTGACCCAAAATCCGCAGCAGTTCATTATATTGTTCCATAACAGGCCTCGAATCAATCATTTTGTAATTAAAGAAATTACTAACTAAGAATTTGTTACTTGAGGCATCTTCTGCCATATACTTGGATTCAAGAGAGTCCCATAATTCCTTAGCA
This sequence comes from Glycine max, assembly GCF_000004515.6. Lineage (NCBI taxonomy): Eukaryota > Viridiplantae > Streptophyta > Magnoliopsida > Fabales > Fabaceae > Glycine > Glycine max. The sequence goes on along the minus strand of NC_038256.2, from coordinate 5,015,170 downwards.
GACTCAACATTTTGATAAATATCAAAGAGAGAGTCAGATATACCGTTCAGAATGTGTCCACGACAAATGTAATCGTCGTTCTCCCATTTCGAACGCTTCCTTGTTTGATCCAGAGTTTCGTCTTCCATATACACCGACATCGGTGTACTCAGCACATACACCACATTCAATGTTGTCAAGAGAAAGTGCATCTTCTTCTGCCATCTTCTGAAATCCTGCCCTTCAAACTTGTCCAACTTTGCAAACTTGCTTGTCATCTTCGAACTATTGTTCGTCATCTCGAAAAATTTGATTCAATCTTTTGTTGGTTAATTTGATAATCGAGATAATACTGGATAAATCTGAAGTCGTGTATAACACTTTCAGATTGAATCAAATTTCGGGGTTCAACCAAAATTGTTCAATCGGATAAAATCATAAGATTATAATTCAAGAGTTTCGTTTTGGTCTTGTATGCTTTGTCACCCGTTATGCTTTCTGAACCAGAATGATTATTTATGATCAAAGAACAGGTGGTTTTTGGCGGTTGATGGAAGTTTTTTTCTTTTTAAAAACTGTCATTGATGGAAGTTTTAGTAACTTCCAACCGTTGATGGAAGTTTTAGTAACTTTCATGTAACTTCCAAAATTTGCCTAAACCGAACATCTCGTTATTACATTAAAACAAGCGTGCACTCTTATTTTAACATAATAAAGAGATCAATTACACTAAAATGTCCAACTTTTGGTGGATAAAAGGAAACGTACATTTTCATGCCTTTAATGATGATTGTACGAAGGATTATTGTGTTTCAAGAAAATTGTGAAAAAGAAAAAAATTAAATCAGACGGGAACAAAAAGTGGCATTGCAACTTGCAATTCCAATAACTAATTCACTGATCATTCAAGGTCACTACTACAAAAAAAGCTTTCCTAAGACGGTCAAATATAGGATACAACGACGGTTTTGGACCGTCATGTCTTCGAAACATAAAACTTTCAACTACAGATCCGAAAACACTATCTTTAAAAGTGAGCAACTTTCAAAGACGGTGTTGAGGTAAGCACCATCTTAGAAAGCTGATTTTTAAAGACGGTGCTGACGTAAGCACTGTCTTTGAAAGTTTGTCTTCTAAGACGGTCCTGACGTAAACACCGTCTTTAAAAGTTAGCATTCTAAGACGGTGCTGATGTAAGCACAGTCCTTTAATTAAATATTATTTTTAATTATTGATATTTTTTCTGCTTGATATCCTAACAGAAAAAATATAAATAATTAAAAATAATATATATTAGCATGATTGTAATTAATATTAATGGTAAAATTTATTTAATAAATAAATATTTAAATGATAGATTAAATAAAAATAAGAGGTTCATGTATTATTTATATTTAATCTATCATTTAAATATTAATTTTTAAAATAAATTTTAATATTAATTACAACAGATTAAGAAAATAAAAATTCCTAAGACAATTTCATACAAAATACAAGTTAGTATAATTTTTTATATAAAGCTATTATAATTCCTAAGACAAATTCCTAAAATACAAAATACAAGTACCTCATCTTTGATAGGATCAATGATATTATCTCTTGCATCATACAAAAAGAGAAGCTGAAAAACAAAGAAACACTACAAGAAAGAAATATTTGAAACTTTCACAAATTCGAATTTATACATTTTTACTAAAATTTAAAAACCAAAAAAAGACTACATGAAACTAACTAATGTAAGTCATGAAATATTTTTAACTTAGATACATACCATAAGTATTGTTGGTGTTGTTGTCCAATCAGATTTGGAGTTTCACCTTTATATTATGCGATGACATTTAATGAAGTCCATGTTCATATGCAACCACATCATCACCTGCAATAACAATTTAAGTATTGATCAAGAATAAAGTCAGGTCCATCCTGCATGATTGAAGATTTTATCATACAACTTTGAAGTCTTAACTACAACACAAGATGAAACCAATGAATATTTTGGCTACTAGTACAAACTAGAACATTTCTCAAAGAATGAACATTTGTCAAGAATGAACTATTTTTTTTAGAAGTTCTGATAATTCACATTTGTCAAAAAGTTGAACCAAATGAATATCTTGACATGGTAAATAAAAGAATCAGTGAATTTCAGACTGGTAATTGCAACATGTGGTCAATCAGTGAATCAGGACAAACTCAAGCAAGGTGTTCACCTCCCAGACAATATAAAGTATAGGTCAAGAGTCTTGACCAATAACTCCTACAAGGAATTTCTTTGTTTTTTGTGCTTGCGAGTTATTATTGACCAGGGCAGAACTATAGATTATTGACCACAGAAAGAATAAAACTACAATCTCCACTTTGATATACATGTATTAAGAAAGATGTTCAATTCTTAATTATTGTCTTATTCATTAGAAAAACAAAAGTTGTCTATAGGCCACTAAGTGGAAACTCAAAAGGAAAACATTCCCAATAATAACAATTTAATGTATAGCTATTCACATATTCACTATGACAATAGCACTTAAGTTGATAGGGTAAATGTTTCCATTACCATAGTGCATGCCCCAAAACATGGCATGTAGCTGAGTATAACGTAGTTGCAGCAGCACCCATACTGAAGTCCCCGATACCAAGTTTGACTGTGCAGTAAATAGTAGTATTTAAGTCAAAACACTAGCAACTTGAGTTTAGTTAAAAGTTAAAACATTCCCATGAATACAATATAAATTGACCACTTCTTTAATGCTAAATTGACCACTTTTTTATTTTTCCAATGCATGCAGATTTCTTTTATAACTCATAGCACTCTACTTTTGAATCTACTAGGGGTTTGACATGATGCTTATCATAGACAAAATTGTATTTCCCAATTTGTGGTACATGACTATAACTAAACTCTTTTTGTTGAGTAGAACTAGTTGTAGTAACTACTAATATAACTGCAAAAGAAGGCATAGAACCACCCTAGCACAAAAACATGTAACAAGTTTGGCATTTGTATCCATTAGCAAATAAAATAGACAAAATTGGAATTGGCATTCCTAAACCAACACATCTTCCTTGTTTGCTACACGTAATAAAATTTCACCTGCATATTTTCCTTGGTTTTTAACACAAAATTCAAGAGCATATATTAAGTTGACTTGGGATTGGCCCAATCAAGTGGAGATAATTGTAGTTTACCTAGTTCCAACTTTGAAAATATTGGGTTACTACTTACTAAGAACAGTTAACTTCACAAGCCACCATGATGAATCACCTCAAGGTAGTCATCATCATTCTTGGAAGAAGAAAGTTGTGTTATCAATAGGCCTTACAATAGCCACAACATGTAAGTTGCTAATTAAGGACTAGTGACTACTAATAACTATTTGCATATGGAATTTAAGATTAGTGGACACATTGATGCTATACGTAGCATGTGGTTTATTATTATCCTTAGTAAAACAAGAAGGAC